>NC_079425.1:561153-593653 GCF_026213295.1 Gadus chalcogrammus
CTCTCTCTCTATCTCTCTCTCTCTCTCTATCTCTCATCTCTCTCTCTACCCTCTCTCTGCTCTCTCGTATCTCCTCTCTTACTGTCACTGCTCTCTCTCTCGATCTCTCTCTCTCTCTCTCTCTCTCTCTCTCTCTCTCTCTCCCTCTCTCTCTGTATCAGTCTCTGTCTCTCTCCCTCGCTCTCTCTCCTCCTTTCAGGAACGCGGTCATAGCAGCAGATTGGTGGCTCTGCCAGTGACATGAATACTAAGCGCGCCCGAGTCGTCCAGGTCTGTCTTAATCCTCAGAGAGGCGGCGCCTCCATGCCGGAACACGAGGCTCCCTCAGAATTATTTATCCAACGTAATTATCATAATGGAGGCGGCGTGCGCTAATACCTGAATGGAGATTGAATTAACACTTGAAAGGCGACGTGCGTCTCGCCGCTGCGTCTCCGTCTCTCTTTGAGCGACGTGGTCGCTTGAAGCTCCGCCTCCGTCCACCAGCTCTCAGGTACTTACTGATTTATTCAGGAATAGATCTAGAGTCAGTCTAGTTTATATTCTTGTATAAATGAAGGAGTTCTCAGTATGGCTCGTGGAAGAGGAGGCACCAGGTCAACCGTTCATCTTCTCTGCCGATACCTAATAAATAGGCCGTACTTACACTTAGCAACATCATAAACTGTGATGTCCCGGTGTTTACTGGGTGGATAATGAGCACAATAACAAAGCAATGCGTTCAGCTATAATTAGCTCTTGGTGGTTTAGCGCCACACTTAAGCACACCTTGCTACGTGGGAGCTAAGTGAGGCAGCCCTGCCCAGTTAGGAGACGCTCCTCTGTGAGGATCACGGCTGGTTGGTGGTTTGATCACGTTCTCCTCCTGGATTCTCTACGATGACAAGCTGAGGCAGCTTCTGTCTGACCAGAAGACACGTTGCTTCAGGAGCCTGTAGTCTCATCTCAGATCAGAGAATAAAGGGATTATGGTCAAGACTAACGAGGGAGAGCGTTTGGCCTGTGGAAAAAGGTTTGATTGAGCTCGTTAAAGGTGACTATTGTGCATTGATTAACGAGGGTACATTTAATATTAAGGCATATGTTCAGACAATCCAATGGGAATAAGCGCCCCCAGACGGTGGGTTGAGCGCCCCGGCCCAGCCCTGTGGGGTATCTCGTGGTCCACTCGCTGGGATTCTGCCTTTGTCTGTAGGATCTGTCAGGCCTTTTGTCCATCCCATCACCGTGACTTCAGCACAATGCCCATAGAGTGCTGAGGTTTAGTGCATCAACCCCGGCAAAAAGACACAACGTTTTGGGTTTACTTGATTTCAATTTTCTGTTTTTTCATTACAGTGAAAAATAAATACTTGTAGCAGGTTACTGCCAATATTCTAGAATAATCCGCTTCAGCTGCTAAAATGGCCATTTATTAATAACTCGTCTGACCAATCGCCATATTTAGAGTTGGACGGCAGACGAGGTTGACTCTGGGTGAGTGGTTTCATGTTTGTCATGGTGTGGCTGCTGGGATCTGTAAACAATGATTGGCTGCTAACAGCACACAAAGTAGTTAACTGTAAATAAGTGTGTAAAGGTTTCCAATCAACAACTTGTTTTTGGCCACTTTAGAAACACTCTTATCAAAACGTTTTCTCCGGGTCCAATGTCTCTGTACAGACAGGGAACTGGAACAATGTCTCTGTACAGACAGGGAACTGGAACGGGGAACAGGTTTTTGGTTCCTGGCTCTTCCGTCACCCCCAGGAGTCCTGCCTTAACGCAGAAGCTGGGTTCTAGAATAATTCATTACATCTTTTTAAAACATGATATACTCTTTAACAAGCTGAATGTTATTATCGTTTTAACTGTTTTACATCGTATCTCATTTATAACCAATCTGCCCAATTAACTGACACTTAGTTTTTATAATATTACCACCAACCCTGGTACACTAAATGTTCCCTGCCTTTAGTTTGTGTTTTTCCACTATATTTCACTGTGTCAGTATAATAGCAGACACTATGAATTGTACAAAGCAACAGTAATATCACTTTTTAACTTAAAAAAAACTGATCCAGCCTCTATGAAAGCAATTCACAATAACAGATGGAGTTCTTAAAGTATGTGCCATCAGCAAAGAATCTGAATAGTAAGTAAGGACAACAAACCACAAAAAATGCCATGCGCATTCCAGTAAAACCAGTATGCAAAACACAGACATTAGATTACCCAGTGTAAAGAGTAGACCTACATGGTATATACTGGTGGCATTTAAACAAGAGCTCTTATCCATTTTATCGAACTACACATTAGTGAAGATACTATGCATTTCCTCGCATATGAAGCCCATTGTGCAGAATATAAAGACTGCGAGCCCAAATGGAGCGTCCCTTAATGAAGTCAGCAGCACCATTAATAGAGCAGAAAGGTGCTTTATTGGTGCTGACGTCTGGAACCTGTCGTCTATCATGTGTCGCGGCCTCCCTCTCAATCTGCCAGCTAATGAATCCCAAGGTAAAGCACTCCATTGTTGAGTCCTTCAAAGCCTCCACATCATTCCTCATTCCCTGACTTATGGTCCGTGTTTGACCTTAATCAGAAGAACCTCCAGACCTGAGGAGCTGCTCCAGTTCTCCTCCCAGTGAGCATTGGGGTTCTATCACTGAGATCTGACTGAACAGCCATCCTTAAATCGTAGAACAGCAAAATTGAGTTTTTCATTTCAGTTAATCATTTCTGCGATTGCTTTGGTAATTTTCCAAAATAAGATAATGATTGTCGTATTATAATAGTTCAAAAATCAGGATAAAGGTTTATTCAATTTTCTAAAAGGACAGTCTGATAAGGATTACAGATGGCAGCCTGATCGCTCACTGAACTCTTTCTCTCTCTCTCTCTCTCTTTCTCTCTCTCTCTCTCTCTCTTTCTCTCTCTCTCTCTCTCTCTCTCTCTCTCTCTCTCTCCTCTCTCTCTCTCTCTCTCTCTCTCTCTCTCTCTCTCTCTCTCTCTCTCTCTCTCTCTCTCTCTCTATTTGTGTTACTCTCCCAGTCTTTCTATCAATCACTGTCTTTTCTCTCTGTCTCTCACCCACTCTCTCTCTCTCTCTCTCTCTCTCTCTCTCTCTCTCTCTCTCTCTCTCTCTCTCTCTCTCTCTCTCTCTCTCTCACATGGCTCCATCACGGTCTGTGGGTATATGATCCCAGCTCTCCAAATGGTGTGGCATTTGATGAAATGTTGATGCCATCTGGGAGAGCTTCTGGCCCGGGGGCAGCTGAGGTTAAGCTGAGGCCAGGGTGGGCTGTTCCCCGCTGTTCCCCGCTGTGTCCTGTAGGACCTGAGCCTCGGTAAGGGAAGACACCCTACTTCAGCCACCAATACTGGACAACCATTTGGACGAGTTCGGCAAACATGGTTCAAATTAGGTTGAATCATAATAACTACAGCCTTGTGTTTTGTACAATTTGTCGCTAATAAGCCCCCAAAGTATGACCTATTAATGACATGAGGAAAATCCAATGATTTTGTTTTTTGTATTTAAAGCGACTCAATTTGGGAAGAGAGGAATAAGATTGGTTGGGATGGACTTGCGGCAGCTGACCGCGTGAAACTGTCCTCCATCAACGATCTTGGCATTCATCAGTTCACTTCCTGTCTGAACACAGATTACATAAATATCCTATCTTATCTTCTACGGACACACCTCTGCTTTAAACGAGCTGGTGCAGGATATCCGCTCGATAACCAGCAGTTTGTAATCAGAGAAGATCACCACGATGATGACAGTGTTGTTCACTGACGGCCGTGACATGAGAAATGGCAAATAATCTAAGTGTACCCAAAGCATCAGGCGACCGCCGTTATAGTTCAGCATCACATCCACAGCCCAGTTCAAACCAGGAGGGGAAACTCTAAATCAAGGATTTAGACTGAGTAAACGTGATGGATGATCAGCCCCTTTCTCAGTGGGTGAAGCACAATGTGTTCCTTCTGCATGGAAAAGCACATGAGTCACTGTAGTGTGTGTATATTTGTACATCCACACGGTTTGGTGGTGTGACTGGTGAGACCCATACAGCATCAAGCTGAAACAGAGACCACAATCACGCATCTTTATGAACCACTCCTATCCAGTTTATAGGGTCATAATTCACATTTATGTTGAGCTTTTCTTTGTGCTTTCTTGTTGATCATGTGTTGAACCACACAATTCTGTAACACCAATTAATTTGAACAATAACTGTGACATTCTCTTTCACAACTAAACCGTGCGGTTCTCTCTGCTGATGAAAAGGTCAGCTCACACAGACCAGCGCACGCACCTCGCAAACACTAGAGACGACGACTTCTGACCGATGACAAAAGCATTTGAAATACCGTCACAGTGCCACCGGCTCCTGAAGGCTGAGATACGCGGTGGGACAAATGGCTTTCAGGTGCACACTGAGGTGGAACGCTGTCCCTCTGACAGGCTTCACCGCTCTGGGCTTATGTTTGTTGTGTGCGTTTCTACATCTGACTGACAGCTTTCACAGTGTTTGAAGAGGACTGCCCAGCAGGATATAAGAAAGGCGACGATGCCGTTGTCATTAAAGCAGATCGGATCAATGTTTTAGTACGTGTGTAAGAAGGTCAACCCATATATTCCAGCTAGTGAGCCGGTTTCCCCCTCTTTCATACTTCACACAGTAAAGGTATTGTAATGCATTGTAAATCATTTCATTTTATAAAAGTGCATATACAATTCTAGAAACTATTTCATTGGCATATGACCATCAAACCTAAAGCGCTTCAAAACATGAACGGGACAACCAGGCATTCAGTTTGAGGCTGTGCGGTTATCGCTGATCTTAATTCTAGTCATGAAATTCACATTAACTACCCTGATTTACATGATTGAATTGATCGATTTTTTGACTATCTTAATGCACTTACCCTCAAGTATGACATTGAATTTCTTATCTCATTGGAGAGAAGTCCACTGCATGTTAAAATGACCGAATGAGGGCCCTGATACTGATGGCTGCACTGTGATGACTGCTGCACTGTGATGACTGCTGCACTGTGATGACTGCTGCACTGTGATGACTGCTGCACTGTGATGACTGCTGCACTGTGATGGCTGCACTGTGATGACTGCTGCACTGTGATGACTGCTGCACTGTGATGGCTGCACTGTGATGACTGCTGCACTGTGATGACTGCTGCACTGTGATGGCTGCTGCACTGTGATGGCTGCACTGTGATGACTGCTGCACTGTGATGACTGCACTGTGATGACTGCTGCACTGTGATGACTGCACTGTGATGGCTGCTGCACTGTGATGACTGCTGCACTGTGATGGCTGCACTGTGATGGCTGCTGCACTGTGATGACTGCTGCACTGTGATGGCTGCACTGTGATGGCTGCACTGTGATGACTGCACTGTGATGACTGCTGCACTGTGATGGCTGCACTGTGATGGCTGCACTGGGATGACTGCTGCACTGTGATGGCTGCACTGTGATGGCTGCACTGTGATGACTGCTGCACTGTGATGGCTGCTGCACTGTGATGGCTGCACTGTGATGACTGCACTGTGATGACTGCTGCACTGTGATGGCTGCTGCACTGTGATGGCTGCTGCACTGTGATGGCTGCACTGTGATGGCTGCTGCACTGTGATTACTGCTGCACTGTGATGGCTGCACTGTGATGACTGCTGCACTGTGATGGCTGCTGCACTGTGATGACTGCTGCACTGTGATGGCTGCTGCACTGTGATGGCTGCTGCACTGTGATGGCTGCACTGTGATGGCTGCTGCACTGTGATGGCTGCTGCACTGTGATGACTGCTGCACTGTGATGGCTGCACTGTGATGACTGCTGCACTGTGATGGCTGCACTGTGATGACTGCTGCACTGTGATGGCTGCTGCACTGTGATGGCTGCACTGTGATGACTGCTGCACTGTGATGACTGCTGCACTGTGATGGCTGCTGCACTGTGATGGCTGCTGCACTGTGATGACTGCACTGTGATGGCTGCTGCACTGTGATGACTGCACTGTGATGGCTGCTGCACTGTGATGGCTGCTGCACTGTGATGACTGCTGCACTGTGATGACTGCTGCACTGTGATGACTGCTGCACTGTGATGGCTGCTGCACTGTGATGACTGCTGCACTGTGATGGCTGCTGCACTGTGATGACTGCTGCACTGTGATGGCTGCTGCACTGTGATGGCTGCTGCACTGTGATGACTGCTGCACTGTGATGACTGCTGCACTGTGATGACTGCTGCACTGTGATGACTGCTGCACTGTGATGGCTGCACTGTGATGACTGCTGCACTGTGATGACTGCTGCACTGTGATGACTGCTGCACAGCTCTGAACAGGCATCTGCTGGTACACCAGTAAAACAGGAGTAGACGGAGGACACAGGAGTACACAGAGTTACACAGAGTATACGGGAGTACACAGGGGCGCACAGTGTACCCCGTGTACTCCCGTGTACATGGTCATCACTGGGTACATGGTCTAGACTGGGAACATGGTGTACCAGGTGTACATGGTCTACTCTGGGTACATGGTCGACATTGTCTACTGTGTACATGGGGTACATGATGTACCGGGGTAAATGGTGTACCCCTGGTACATGGTGTCCCGGTGTACCCCTGGTACATGGTGTACCCCTGGTACATGGTGTCCCGGTGTACCCCTGGTACATGGTGTACCCCTGGTACATGGTGTCCCGGTGTACCCCTGGTACATGTTGTACCCCTGGTACACCGTGTACCTGGGGTACATGGTGTACCAGGGGTACACCGGGACACCATGTACCAGGGGTACACCATGTACCCCAGGTACATGGTGTACCCCTGGTACATGGTGTCCCAGGGGTACAACAGGTCCTCAGAGGCCTTTGTTTACCGAGTATAAAGCAGTCATCTGTTGAAGTGCAGAGTTCAGTTCTTGTACTGCGTGTTTATTTTTATAAATCTGTCAAACATATTTCCAACCGACAAATTGTGTCATTTAGCGCCGCAATTTGTGTGCAGAGAGGAGCAGAGCCGCCCAGCGCGGTGTTCACACAGGAGCTGCGCTAGAGAGCCGGTCTCTTAATGACCGCGGCTCTGTGGTCACGCGCTGCACTGAGGCATATCCTCTCATTCAAACACGCTGCAATGCCATCCTCTTCTCTGCCCTTCAGCTCGGGGTTGTTCTGCTCTACAGCCGAGGTAAATGATTAGTACAGCGGAGGGCGAGAGCGGGATCACCGTGTCACGCGCCACGCAGCGAGGAGGAAGCGCTCACTGGCTGTGGTGGGCGGCGCCTTCTGTGCTGGAGCTGGTGGAGTGGCTGCCTGACTTCCTGTCTGGGGGAATGAGCTGCTGCTGAGGGAGGGAGGAGAGGGGGGAGGGAGGAGGAGAGGGGGGAGGAGAGGGGGGGGAGAGGGGGGGGGAGAGGGGGGAGGAGAGGGGGGAGGAGAGGGGGGAGGGAGGAGGGAGAGGGGGGGGAGAGGGGGGAGGAGGGAGGAGGAGGAGAAGGGGGAGGGAGGAGGAGGGGGGAGGAGAGGGAAGAGGGGGGGGGACAAGGGAGGAGGAGAGGGGGAGGAGGGGGGAGGAGAGGGGGCAGTGGGAGAAGGGGGGGGAGGAGGGAGGAGGAGAGGGGGGAAGAGGAGGGGGGAGGAGAGGTTGGGAGGCAGGGGGGAGGAGAGGGGGGAGGAGGGGGTCTCATTATATCTGACGCTCCAGCAGAGCCCTGTCTCCCTCCCAGTTCCACCAGTGCCTCTCGGCTGCTGCCAGACCACTTTTTTGTTAAGACACATTTAGATTTGTTTCCACTGATTGAATCAGAAGCTCAGCATCACTCGAGACCACAGCAGTTGGCAAAGATGTAGGGTTTGGAAAATGGCTGTCATAACATGCCTTTCATCTAACTCTGGGGTCCTCCAAAATATCTCGTGTAGAACTCAGAGTCAGAGGAGCAGAGGACAGATTAAAAGAATACTGAATCGATCCGGACTTGGGTAGGGATGATGTTGTTGATTTGGTGTCAGTGTGGGGGCCTGAGAGTGTCCGGCTTTGGTCACTTCATCGGTCGTTTGTGTCCAACGATAGTAATATATAACCTAGTCTACATAACATATTAAGGTCATGTATTCATAATTACAAGGAATACCTGGTGTCATCTCTGCTTAAAGAAGTTTGAAGTTGATTTCTTATGGATCAGCATCCTCAGCATCCTCCTACGTTGATCACACGATGGATCATCTGATTAATCTCAGCGTAACCGTGTGTGGTCAGCCATGCAAATAGTTAATCTATTAACAGAATGCTTGCAATGTTCCACAGATGGTGAGGATTTACATTTCATCTGTGCCGTAGATATTCATCTGCCTCTTATTTTAAACCATCTGAAGAAGTATCGGCTCAATGTAACCTTTTAACTATTCAAAAAAGGATGTTTTACACAACGCATGCTGTGAACACATTTGAAAGCTGAAATGAAAGCACTTCTGGACACTTTGTTTTTCCTTGTGTCTAATGATATCTTCTTCTCCCTCTCATTGCAGAGAAGAAAACCCGCAGATGAACTATGAATGCTGAACACGATGATCTTCTCCTTCCAGTGCCAGACAATGCGAGGGCGTAGGCTGAAGGGGGCGCTGTCCAACCCCCTCCTGGTGCTGCTGTTGGCGCTGCAGATCCTGGTGGTGGCCGGGCTGGTCCGTGCTCAGACCTGCCCCTCCGTGTGCTCCTGCAGCAACCAGTTCAGCAAAGTCATCTGCACGCGGCGCAACCTCCGAGACGTCCCCGATGGCATCTCCACCAACACCCGCTATCTCAACCTGCAGGACAACCTCATCCAGATCATCAAGGTGGACAGCTTCAAACACCTGCGCCATCTGGAGATCCTGCAGCTGAGCAAGAACCACATCCGCAGCATCGAGATCGGGGCCTTCAACGGGCTGGCCAGCCTGAACACCCTGGAGCTCTTTGACAACCGGCTGACCACCATCCCCAACGGGGCCTTCGAGTACCTGTCCAAGCTGAAGGAGCTGTGGCTGCGGAACAACCCCATCGAGAGCATCCCGTCCTACGCCTTCAACCGCGTGCCCTCGCTGCGGCGGCTGGACCTGGGAGAGCTCAAACGTCTGTCCTACATCTCGGACGGGGCTTTCAAAGACTTGAGTAACCTGCGCTATCCTGAACCTGGGTATGTGCAACCTCAAGGAGATCCCCAACATTCTACCCTTGGTCAGACTCGAAGAGTTGGAAATGTCCGGCAACCAACTCTCTATCGTACAGCCCAGCGCGTTCACTGGGCTAGTGAACCTGCAGAAGCTGTGGATGATGCATGCCCAGATCCAAACCATAGAGAGGAACTCCTTTGACGACCTCCAGTCTTTAGTCGAGCTCAACCTGGCCCACAACAACCTGACCCTGCTCCCCCACGACCTCTTCACCCCCCTGCATCGCCTGGAGCGGGTGCACCTCCACCACAACCCCTGGAACTGCAACTGTGACATCTTGTGGCTGAGCTGGTGGCTGAAGGAGACGGTCCCAGCCAACACCAGCTGCTGCGCCCGCTGCCACGCTCCGGCCAGCTACAAAGGCCGCTACATCGGGGAGCTAGACCACAGCTACTTCCAGTGTGATGTTCCAGTTATCGTGGAGCGCCCCACTGACCTGAATGTCACCGAGGGGATGGGCGCCGAGCTGAAGTGCCGGACCAGCTCGCTGACGTCTATCAGCTGGCAGACGCCCAACGGCTCGCTGGTCACCCACGGGGCGTACAAGGTGCGGCTGGCCGTGTTGAACGACGGCACGCTGAACTTTACCAGCGTCACCATGCAGGACACCGGGACCTACACCTGCATGGTGAGCAACACGGCGGGGAACATCTCCGCCTCGGCCGTGCTCAACGTCACCTCGGTGGAGAACAGCGGGGTGACCTACTTCACCACGGTCACCGTGGAGACCATGGAGTCCCCGGGGGACGAGAGCCAGACCCCGCTGCCGCCCTTCGGCTGGGTGTCGTCCTCCACCACCAGGGCCCCCCCGGTGTCCACGCGCACCACGGAGCGGACCTACACCATCCCCGTGATCGACCCCGACGGGGAAGGGCCGCTCAACGGGCTGGACGAGGTGATGAAGACCACCAAGATCATCATCGGCTGCTTCGTGGCCATCACGCTCATGGCCGCCGTGCTGCTGGTCATCTTCTACAAGATGAGGAAGCAGCACAACCAGCAGGACCCCGATGGCCCCGCCTCCTCCATGGAGGTCATCACCGTGGAGGAGGAGCTGGCCGGGGTGGCGGCGATGGAGAGACACCTGTCGCTGCCCCCGCTGGAGCACTATAACCACTACAACACCTACAAGAGCAGCTACCACCACCCCTCGGTGCTCAGCACCCTCCACAGCTCCAACACACAGGAACCCTTACTGATCCAGGCCTGCTCCAAAGACAATGTTCAAGAGACGCAGATCTGAGGCCGCTCCCGTCCCAACAGTTCCTACCAGTGGTTTTATATTCGGAGTTCAACGGGCTAACTGGGGAGGAGAAAAGGAAGAAAAATTAACATTAACTTTAGCGATGACATAAGTAATACATCAGCGATGGGAATGGGACAGCGTATGGTATTTCTTTTGTTTAAATGTCTTTCAAAAAAACTACAATTATTTATTGAAAAGTATGTCTAGTGGCAAAATGAAGAAAAGCAAAACATGTAATAGCTTTTTTAGCTCCCTTTCTCTCTCTCTCTCTCTTCTCTGTGTGTAATACTGCAAAAGGAAAAGAATGGTTTACTTCAAATGAATATAATTCATCACTTCATCACTGCTGAAACAGAACCTATGTTTCTTTAGAGGGCGGTCTGTGTCATTAGGGCTGTGAGGCACGTCTCCACCTCCCCACATCCTCCCCATCACACCCCCTCCCTCACACCCCCTCACATCCTCCCCCTCACCCCCCTCACATCCCCCATCACACCCCCTCCCTCACACCCCCTCACATCCACCCCCTCAAATCCTCCCCGTCACACCCCCTCACACCCCCCTCACATCCTCCCCCTCACATCCCCTCCCTCACATCCCCCTCTCTCACATCCTCCCCTTTAATAAGATGAACCCTGATCCTCTCCCCCCTCGACTCCCTTCAGTGTCTCCCCCGTCTCTCCACCAGCTCATTCCACTCCTCACTCTCTCTCGATTTTTCCCCCATTTACCATTTCTCCGTGGCGTTGTCTTGTTTCTACGGTAACCACTGCTCCTTTTCTCAGCCCCCCCCCCACCCCATGTCTCTTTTGTCGCCGGTTATCCTTCGCCGCGGCGCCGCGTGCCAGCGCTGTTCCCGGGGGTTTAAGGGGAAGGGCGGAGGCGAAGGTTAACCCCGTAATGATGCCTCCGTTGCCCCGGGTTGACGCCGCCGCCCTCCATCTGTCGGCTCAGAGAGAGTGGCCAATCAGGCGGCCGCGTGATGCGCTGTGACCCGGCCGGACAGACCGCCGGACAGAGGGGAGCGACCGGAGAACCGGGGACTGGAATGAAGGAACGGCCAACGCTCATTAGACCGTCAGCGATCATCAGCCTGGTGCAGGAGCTGAGGAGGATGGCAGAGCTGTGTGCTTCTCCCCGTTGGGTCCACATCTGACCACCACATGCTTTGATGTGCTCCTTGGAAACACCCGACACCTTAGGCAACACCAGGGAGTCATAAGGGTCCTAAGGGTCTGTCTTAAGATTCAGTCTTCAGGTTAATTCTCAAGGTTGTGTCTTAAGGTTAAGTCTTAAGGTTCTGTCCTATGGTTCTGTCTTAAGGGTCTGTCTTAAGGTTCTGTCTTAAGGTTTTGTCTTAAGGTTAAGTCTTAAGGTTCTGTCCTAAGGTTAAGTCTTAAGGTTCTATCTTAAGGTTCAGTCTTAAAGTTATGTCTTAAGGTTCAGCCTTAAGGCTCATTCTTAAGGTTCTGTCTTCAGGTTCTTTCTTAAGGTTAAGTCTTAAGGTTCTGTCCTAAGGTTAAGTCTTAAGGTTCTATCTTAAGGTTCAGTCTTAAAGTTATGTCTTAAGGTTCAGCCTTAAGGTTCATTCTTAAGGTTCTGTCTTAAGTTGTTGTCCTAAGGTTCTGTCTTCAGGTTCTTTCTTAAGGTTAAGTCTTAAGGTTAAATTTTAAGGTTCAGTCTTAAGGTTCCGTCTTAAGGTTCCGTCTTAAGGTTAAGTCTTAAGGATCAGTCTTAAGGTTCTGTCCTAAGGTTTTGTCTTAAGGGTCTGTCTTAAGGTTCAGTCTTAAGGTTCAGTCTTAAGGTTCTGTTCTAAGGTTCTTCTGTCTTAAGGTTCTCTCTTCAGGTTCTGTTTTAAGGTTCTTTCTTAAGGTTCTGTCTTAAGGGTTTGTCTTAAGGTTCTGTCTTAAGGTTCTTGCTTAAGGTTAGGTCTTAAGGTTCTGTCTTAAGGTTCAGTCTTACGGTTCTGTCTTAAGGTTCAGTCTTAAGGTTAATTATTAAGGTTCTGTCTTAAGGTTCTGTCCTAAGGTTCTGTCTTCAGGTTCTGACTTCAGGTTCAGTCTTAAGGTTCTGTCTTAAGGTTCTGTCTAAAGGTTATTTTTCTGGTCCGGTCCACTTTCCCTGTTGGCGATGAGTCGGTTGTTCATTTAGCCGCACAAAGACGGAGGCTGGAGGGAGGAGGGGGGAGGAGAGAAGGGGTGAGGGAGGCAGGAGAGAGAGGGTGAGGGAGGAGGGGGTGAGGAGAGAGGGAATGAGGAGAGAGGGGATGGTGGCGAGGAAAGACCGGGAAGGGAGTGGTCATGGGGAGTCCTCAAACGCAGATATTCAGACATGAAGGAGAGAAGTGAAATAGACTACGGATACAAAAATAAGGAGGCAAAAGATTGTCGCCATGGAAACAGTGACCTTGTGCATGATGAGCTTAGGTTGGCTGTTCAACAGCACTTTGTTAAATCTCTGTAATGATTGCACATGAGGTTGGATATTAGTAAAGAGGAGGGAGCAGAATGTACAATGGAAAAAAAAAACGATTTGATGTGCTTTTCCAAAAAAGGATCTGTTAGGATTTGTGATTGCAAGTAAAGCAGCTTGACTGTGCGCCTTTAAAGCGGATACGCTTCACTCTGTCATAAAATGAAGACTTTATCTCACCTTCAAGGTGAACGACTATGAAGCAATCTACAGTCTGGCTGCTAATGCAGGCCTCTGCACACAGGCGTGAGAATATTGTGCGAGACACAGGAAACAATGGGAAAGTTCTGCGTGAGCCTGTATTCACAGGCTGGAGCTCTTCCAGAGCCAAGCTGGCACAGGCCGCTGGCGCCCACAACATCGACCATCCCAAGTGAACCCTTCTTTCCCTTCTTTAACTGATTTATTTTCAATGCGCATTTCTTTTCAATGCTTTGGTGGCTTACTGATTCAATGTTGATGCGAAGCTACAATTTAAAAAAAGAGATACATGGAAGCTTCGGAGGTATTTTTAGAAACCTGCGGATGAACAGCAGTTGTGAATTATTTTGAATGAATGGAATATCTTTGTGTTGGTATCTACATGATGTGCAAGCAGAATGTATTACCCTGAGGAATTATTTTGAACCAGAAGAAGAAAAAAACGGACTTAAATATTATGGAAGATGTTCGGACTTTAAATACCAGCAGTGTGAGCTTTTTCTGTGCAGACCCTAAACCCAGTTCATCATATTATCCCTTTTTCTGCAAACTGTCTGTGTACGGGGAGGGTAAAATAGGGTATATATGCTCTCTTGTTTTTGGAGAGAAAAATCAACAAAAGGTTACTTTCTACAAAAAATATTTTCAAAATGAACATGCAAAAACACTTTTCTGATCAAAATTTTACATGTGCTTTAATTGTAAAAAAAAAAGATAGAAAAAAACAGTGAAGAGACTGTGCTTGTTCAGAGTCAAACTAATTACTCTGGGGAGGTGGTTCAGTAATTGATATCTGAGATTGTAGTTCATACTGTACATGAATACAAATAAAAAAATACATTTTTTCCAATATATTCTATTTCATATATTTTCCACGGTGCCGTCATCATCATAATCATTTTGCGTTGCCCTTTGCACATGAATACAAGTCCATTTAACAACAGTGACAGGCAGCAGAAAGGAGCCTTCGAACTGATAGCAGTACTATCGTTCTATTGTACCTGCGGTGATGGATATAATTAAGCAAAACAAAACTAATATAGCCTTTCTTTATTTCACGTATCGAAAACTGTCCTTTTCACAAAAGGCTTTGTTCTTCTTTTAAATTAAAGAAATCATAACCATAATCATAAGCAGTAACCAAGAAATTCATATTTACACATACATACAAGCATGCTTACAGCCGCACGCACACAGTGAGTAGGACAGGTACTCAACAGAGAGTCTGGTCCCTTGACAGGAGTATGTTGGTTCAGATCCATGTCTATCGGTTTAATGAAAAATAATTTTCAAAACCTATTCTATGCCAGATAAGATTAGTATTAGCCTCATATTTGGGGATCTAAAAACATGTTCTATTTGTGATTCTACGTGAACGTTCCTCTTGGGAGAGAGAAATGACAGCTACTTTCCATAATCTGTAGTACTCTGTGTCTTGATCTCAAACACATGAGCTAGGGGGCAAATCTGAAAAGGAGCTTATTATCTGATAACAAGATTAAAGTATTTATCACATTCCAAAGCAGTATTCTACCCTGGAACTAGACATTAAGGTGCACTTGCATTTTCTATAAAAAAAAATTCCTTTTATCGATATTTGTGATATTGTTATCTTGAACCCTAGGTGAGTTAACATGCTAACACGCTGAGCGGTAAACATGTCTGTCCCATGTTCTGTCAACCAATTATACGAGCTGATTTGATTATACCTCATTGACTACAGGAGAACCAAGGATTTCTAATAGGTTAACTGGTCAAATTGGCTTTATTAAGCGGTGAACTCGCTGTGTAACCGACTGAGTGTATCGTTGGACAGCAACCAAGCTGAAACAACGGCTCTTTCTCCTGCCCTCATTGGTCAAACCGAGGTTTGAACACATTCTGAGTATTTTGGCAAGGCTCTGTGTGTCAGAGTGAGGGGAGGGGCCAGCGTAACGAGGCGATGTCTTCGGTAGCCTGGAGCCAGACCCTGACAGGTCCTCTCCCCCCGCTGTAGGGCGGCACCCGGTCAGAGCCTGGAGCCGGACCCTGACAGGTCCTCAGGGCGGGCCTCGCTACAGGAAGTGAGCGGTGGGGAGCGGGGTGAAAAGGGGGAAGGGCTTCACTGTCTGGACAACGCCGCTATTGATGAGGAGCTTTGTGTGCATGCAGATCAGCTCCTCACAGGGAGGGAAGGCACTCTGGCACCACTGGCCCACCGATCCCAGTCCTCTGGGCAAGGAATACTACCACTGCCACCAGTATGGTGGTGTGGCTCTGTAATGGCTCTACTCCATCGACCCCAGTGGTGTGGCTCTGTAATGGCTCTTCCACCACTAGCACCAGTGGTGTGGCTCTGTAATGGCCGCCGGTTTTAGGTATTATTTAGACATGGTGTAGTCGTGGTACATGTCAGAGTGGTTGAGGATACTATATTAGAGATGGTCATTAGAAATGGTTAGTGTAAAGGGTTACACTGACTCCCAGCAGGAACAGCAGCACCTGAGCTACTGGGGGTCACTTCACCCTAAGAAGGTCTGGAGATCCACATCAAAGACACAGAGGATCGTCAGCCCCTCCCCCAAAGAGAAACCTGACATAATCCTCTGATTGGTGAACAAAGCACAGAAAGGCACTCCAGCACCAGGGAGGGAAGTGAAGGGAGTGTGGAACACCTGATCAGAGCCTCTAACAAAGAGAAGGCTGAGGCTGACCCAGAGCCTCTAACAAAGAGAAGGCTGAGGCTGACCCAGAGCCTCTAACAAAGAGAAGGCAGAGGCTGATCACAGCCTCTAACAAAGAGAAGGCTGAGGCTGATCACAGCCTCTAAGAAAGAGAAGGCTGAGGCTGATCAGACCCTCTAACAAAGAGAAGGCTGAGGCTGACCCAGAGCCTCTAACAAAGAGAAGGCTGAGGCTGACCCAGAGCCTCTAACAAAGAGAAGGCAGAGGCTGATCAGAGCCTCTAACAAAGAGAAGGCTGAGGCTGATCACAGCGTCTAAGAAAGAGAAGGCTGAGGCTGATCAGAGCCTCTAACAAAGAGAAGGCTGAGGCTGACCCAGAGCCTCTAACAAAGAGAAGGCAGAGGCTGACCCAGAGCCTCTAACAAAGAGAAGGCTGAGGCTGATCACAGCCTCTAACAAAGAGAAGGCTGAGGCTGACCCAGAGCCTCTAACAAAGAGAAGGCAGAGGCTGATCACAGCCTCTAACAAAGAGAAGGCTGAGGCTGACCCAGAGCCTCTAACAAAGAGCAGGCTGAGGCTGATCACAGCCTCTAACAAAGAGAAGGCTGAGGCTGATCACAGCCTCTAAGAAAGAGAAGGCTGAGGCTGATCAGACCCTCTAACAAAGAGAAGGCTGAGGCTGACCCAGAGCCTCTAACAAAGAGAAGGCTGAGGCTGATCACAGCCTCTAACAAAGAGAAGGCTGAGGCTGATCACAGCCTCTAAGAAAGAGAAGGCTGAGGCTGATCAGACCCTCTAACAAAGAGAAGGCTGAGGCTGACCCAGAGCCTCTAACAAAGAGCAGGCTGAGGCTGATCACAGCCTCTAACAAAGAGAAGGCTGAGGCTGATCACAGCCTCTAAGAAAGAGAAGGCTGAGGCTGATCAGACCCTCTAACAAAGAGAAGGCTGAGGCTGACCCAGAGCCTCTAACAAAGAGCAGGCTGAGGCTGATCACAGCCTCTAACAAAGAGAAGGCTGAGGCTGACCCAGAGCCTCTAAGAAGTGAGTCCAGTCAACGGGGACGACCAACTGAAAGGTGTTAAAGGGGACATATTATGAATACAGCACCTTTCCTGGGATTTGGGGTGTTGTTGTGGGTAGATGGTGCTCCCACACGCATACAAACTTTGAAAAAAGTCTGTACATGATTTTTTGAGTGAGATACACATTTCTGGAAGCAGCCCGCCTCCAGCTACCAAACGAGCGAGTCAGTTTCGGCGCCCCCTCCTACGTAGGAAGGGGGCACATTTGAATACTCCCACTTCCCCACTCCCCTCCAATCAGCCGGAGCTGCCGGACTGCGGCCAGACGGCTTCGACGGCGGCCGGACTATAGTCCGGCAGCTTCGGCGCGGGGAGCTCGGAGGCAGTCCAGCAGCTCAGCTCCCGGAGTACAATCCCTTTCTCCTCCATGTCGCGGCTCATGGACTTCAGAGAGTCAAGGCCAAAGTTCCTTCCCCCCAATTCCCCTCAACCATGGCCGAGATATCCCCCACTACAAGTCTTTACTTGTGGAAGTACCAGAGACTTCAGACACAGTCTTTATTATTCATAATATCATCCGAGGCACACATAGCTTTTGGCCGTGATATTAGATATATTATATAAATACCCGTATATAATATTATTATGTTATATTATATTATATAGATATAGAGCTCCAGGAGTCAGCAAACGGCAACAATCCCTTCTCCTCCATGCTGTGGTTCAGACTGACAGCTCATTGGTCAATGGGCAGCAGCTCATTTGCATTAAAGCAACAGACACCAGAAACAGCGCATTCTGAAGGGACTGAAGCGGAGGGGAATAGCGGTAGACAATATTTATTTTCCTAAAAGCTATTTCCAGCAAACTGCTTCAAAAACATGTTTTCTGGAACTCAAATACTATGTTTACTTGTTGGGAAAACACCATAATGAGACTCCTTTAAGGAACAGATTCCCAGAGTTCTGATGGTCCAAGCTCCCAGACCAGCCGCTGCCCTGCAGCGCTGGAAGGCCCACAGCTCTCTGGGCCACTCTCATATTACAACTCAACGTAAGAAACGATGAATCTACCATCTAAGTGGTTCTCACTTTCACACTATCTGTAGCATTGCGATAGTTTGTCCCTGTTCCTTTTGAAGAGGATAATGGATAAATTTGGACCGCATGGGTGTGTGAGTCATCGTGAACGCGGAGAAGAAATTAAATGTTGATCAGCACTCACGGAAGCAGTCATGTCAGTAAGGCATGTATATATATTATATATATATGAATATATATATATATATATATATATATATATGTATATCGCTGCGATCACTGCAAACAGAACAATACATTATTGTGGCAGATCAGAAATAAGTAAATACATTATTTAATCATAACAATTATCTAAAGACATAAAGCAATGGTATCTCGGATTTAACTTCAAACGTCCATGCTGCGCCCGCAGAGACTGAGGGGGTGTGACTCAGACCCCCCCCCCCCATGACGTGTTTAAAAGACACTCAAAATCAGCTGCGGTTCACAACATTCAGGCTTTTTGTACTGCACTGCAGATCGATGATGCGAGCCCTGCAGAAAGCCTCTGTGGATCGCCCCGTCCACTAAGCCTCTCCGTGGAGGGGCGGAGCTGTGTCTCAACTCAAGAGACCACAGCGATAAGACCATCAGCAGCCCAGGTGGACTAACCCAACGCTAACGAACCACAGCAACTCTTTAGAAAAGGCTCTCTCCCACTTACACTTGACATCATCGGTGCCTTGCTGTAACGGTACCTTACTGTAAC
This sequence comes from Gadus chalcogrammus, assembly GCF_026213295.1. Taxonomy (NCBI): domain Eukaryota; kingdom Metazoa; phylum Chordata; class Actinopteri; order Gadiformes; family Gadidae; genus Gadus; species Gadus chalcogrammus. The sequence continues at coordinate 579,771 of NC_079425.1, forward strand.
AGTACACTACTGTAACGGTACCTTACTGTAAAGGTACCTTACTGTAACGGTACCTTACTGTAACAGTACCCTATGGTGCGTTTCCACTGCAGGGTGCGGAACGGATCGGATCGCAAAGGTGCGGATCGGGTCGCGTTTCCACCGCCAAAAGTGGGCGTGGCCGGGACTTAGCCGTACCCGTTTTGGCCTCGTTTTCAGGACTCCTCCATTGGGGTACTGAAAACGAGACGAGACGCTTGAAAGGGTCCCGGGAAATTCTAGCTACACACCCCCTCCGTTGATTGGTCGACAGAATCATCACGTCCGGGTGACGCGGGGATAAAAACAAACAAACAGTAGCCTCGAGGTATTATTCTTTACAATTAACATGTCGCGTAAAACGCTTGCTTGGGCGAACAAGGAGGTGGAGACGTTCGTCTGCATTCTTGGGGAGGAAGACGTTGTTTACGATGTTTACATAGCTGCCGCGGCGATCGACATCCGGCCTTCCACAAAGGGTACTGTCGGCGGTGGAAACGCGACCTCGGAACTGAGCTGGGCTATACCTCCCCCTCCCTACCGCACCTTTGCGATCCGATCCGTTCCGCACCCTGCAGTGGAAACGCGGCATTACTGTAACGGTACCCTACTGTAACGGTACCCTACTGTAACGCTACCTAATTGTAACGGTACCCTACTGTAACAGTACCCTACTGTAACGGTACCCTACTGTAACGCTACCTTATTGTAACGGTACCCTACTGTAACGCTACCTTATTGTAACGGTACCCTACTGTAACGGTACCCTACTGTAAAGGTACCCTACTGTAACGGTACCTTACTGTAACGGTACCCTACTGTAACGGTACCTTACTGTAACGGTACCTTACTGTAACGGTACCCTACTGTAACGCTACCTTATTGTAACGGTACCCTACTGTAACTGTACCCTACTGTAAAGGTACCCTACTGTAACGCTACCTTATTGTAACGGTACCCTACTGTAACGCTACCTTATTGCAACGGTACCCTACTGTAACGGTACCCTACTATAAAGGTACCCTACTGTAACGCTACCTTATTGTAACGGTACCCTACTGTAACGGTACCCTACTGTAAAGGTACCCTACTGTAACGGTACCTTACTGTAACGGTACCCTACTGTAACGGTACCTTACTGTTACGGTACCATACTGTAACGGTACCTTACTGTAACGGTACCTTACTGTAACGGTACTATACTGTGCGTTCACACCAAAAGCTGTAAAGCGTTTTGAGCGATAAACGCCCATTCACTTAATATTAGACATGAGCGATATAGCGATAGGAGCAATAAAACGCTTGAGCGAATGTAGAAGTCTCTCGCCGGTGTGGGTTCCACGCCGGGAGAACTTTAGTTCCTAGTTCCTACCACACATTTGTTCCTTCATCATGGTGGGTGAGAGAATAATCGCGGCTATTGCAGGGCAATATTTGTCTGCGATTGCATAGCCAACGTGGTCTTATTATAGCCCGAGCATTAACTAAAAAACCCATAGAAAGAATAAAGCATCCAGTATATGATTTCAACAATGTATGAGGGCATACGCAATCCGCATTACGCAAAAGGGATGGTCGCACAGTGGAATGCTGATGGAAACCAGCGGGGGTGGAGATGTGTGCGCATTTCAGAAGCAGGGAGATACCGCACAAAAAATATTTATTTGTCAGTTTGCCGTGCCTGACACAAATGCTCCCGTTGAGCGGATCTTTTCCATAATAAACAATACACACACACACACACACACACACACACGATAGAGATCAACTAAGCTATAATCTAGCATGTAAGAAATCGCTCCATTAATTAGTTATTCAGTGTTTCATGTATTAATGCTGTAAATATTTTGGACAGCGATGAGTTTTGAGGTATTCTGCGATTTTGCATCTTTTACAGCTTTTGGTGTGAACATACAGTTACTGTTACGGTACCTTACTGTTACGGTACCTTACTGTAACGGTGCCTACTGTAACGGTACCTTACTGTTACGGTACCTTACTGTAACGGTACCCTACTGTAACGGTACCCTACTGTAACGGTACCTTACTGTAACGGTTCCCCTACTGTAACGGTACCCTACTGTAACTGTACCTTACTGTAACGGTGCCTTACTGTAACGGTACCTTACTGTAACGGTACCTTACTGTAACGGTGCCTTACTGTAACGGTGCCTTACTGTCACGGTACCTTACTGTAACGGTGCCTTACTGTAACGGTACCTTACTGTAACGGTACCTTACTGTAACGGTGGGGTGCCTTACTGTAACGGTGCCTTACTGTAACGGTGCCTACTGTTCCTGTTCTCCTCCACCCGCGTGGTTCACTGTTAGAACCGGACACAGGAGATCCCTGCGTGCGGACCCTATCATGAGATGTGGAGCAAGAAGCATGCCAGACAGCGTGGTCTCATACCAGGTGTCCAGACAGCGTGGTCTCATACCAGTTGTCCAGACAGCATGGTCTCATACCAGGTGTCCAGACAGCGTGGTCTCATACCAGGTGTCCAGACAGCCTGGTGTCATACCAGGTGTCCAGACAGCGTGGTCTCATACCAGGTGTCCAGGCAGCCTGGTGTCATACCAGGTGTCCAGACAGCCTGGTGTCATACCAGGTGTCCAGACAGCCTGGTGTCATACCAGGTGTCCAGGACTCCGAGGCAGCCATTAGAGAAAACACAGACCAGTCCGGTCGGAGCTCCCATCACAGCCCAGTACCTCCTGGCGTTCCCACGGTCCGGTCTGAGCGCCCGCCCCCCCCCCCCCCCCCCCCGGCCCAGTGTTCCCCCTGGCGTTCCCTCGGTCCAGTCTGAGTGCCCCCCCCGGCCCAGTGTTCCCCCTGGCGTACCCTCGGTCCAGTCTGAGTGCCCCCCCCGGCCCAGTGTTCCTCCTGGCGTTCCCTCGGTCCAGTCTGAGTGCCCCCCCCCCCCCCGGCCCAGTGTTCCCCCTGGCGTTCCCACGGTCCGGTCTGAGCCCCCCCCCCCCCCCCCCCCCGGCCCAGTGTTCCCCCTGGCGTTCCCTCGGTCCGGTCTGAGTGCCCCCCCCCCCCCGGCCTAGTGTTCCCCCTGGCGTTCCCTCGGTCCGGTCTGAGTGCCCCCCCCCCCCCCCGGCCCAGTGTTCCCCCTGGCGTTCCGGGCAGCAGAGAAACCTCTCCTTTCAGACAGTGTTTTTCTTGGGTCAGTACTATTGTAGTACCAGTGACACACCAGTGGCCTTCATTACCAAGGTGAAGATCATATAATGCATACCAAGTCGACAGTGGGTTCGTCTGCACTTTAAATGGCTGTCCTGGATACTGTTGTGTTTGAAGCTTTGCAGAATACTAGTTCACCCTGAGGACCCTGATGTGATGAACACAAAGCCCAGCAGAGACATGTTAGCTGAGCGATGGCAAACACACATCAAGGCTGTCTGAAGAAGCTCAGAGAGGGCCATTTCTCTGCGTGGGGTCTGTGAATAAACAGAAGTGGATTGAGCTGGGACACACGCTGAGGACAACTATCGGTTGCGTTTAGGCCAGTGATGCGCTGGGTGATGTCTGTGAGTGCTGGTACCAGTTCTGATGTGGCTCCACATCCTAAATACAACCTCTTGTAATCTGCAGAGTTGATCGTTTTGGGCAACTGACACTTTTAATGCCTCTCTACTGAGCGCTGATGAGGCAGCAGCCCCGCCGATGTGCCGGTGCGTGGGCACGGAGACGGTTAGTACTCTGGAACGCGTATTGCTGTCGTCACTCACAGCCCTCCCACGTCGGGGATCGTTTGAAGAACAAGCTCTTGCTTATTGTGTCTCAAGGAAAAGGTGGCAACAGGGTTTCAATATTGGTGTGTTACCCAATCATCTTCCTGGAACCGTGCCGACTGAAGGGGAAGAGAGCAGAGGAGTGAAGGGAAGCAGAATGAAGTGAAGAGAAGAGGAGGAGTCAAGAGGAGACGAGTGAAGAGGAGAGAAGTGAAGAGGAGAGGAGAGAGAGGAGTAGATGAGGGGAGAGAGAGGAGACGAGTGGAGAGGAGAGGAATGAAGAGAAGAGGAGAGGGGAGGAGAAAGCGGAAAAGAGCGAAGAGGGGAGAGAAGAGAGGTCACTTCTCCTTCCTTTATTTCTAAACCATGCAGTAAGCATTTTTTCCTTGCGATAGATTATGGAGATGGGCCAAGCTCTTACCAATAACCTTGATCACCCCTTGAGAGGATTACATGCCTTGACATATTGACCTTTGTATAAGTACAAATAGCATCTCACTCCTTGCCCACACAGGAGGGTCATTGGGCTAATATATATGAATTTAAATTGGACCTTTTATTTACAGATTTCTTGCGCTAAATATTTGTAACCTTTTCGAACAATTGCCCTGCATCTTACATATTCAAATCATGCTCTAAGCAAAATAAAGCTAAACATTACTTTTGGTTCTCTGAAGACCGAGGTTAAATGTATTAAGCAAACTGGGCCTTTGGCTCAATTTAGCATGAAGTGGGACTTGATCTTGTATAATATTCAGTTAGAGCCGCTGTCACGTTAAAATTGTACCGGGGGCGAAAATTGTACCGGCCTACGTCATCATTTGTTTACATCCTGACAACCTGCCCGGCAACAGACGACGCGATGCAGAAAACATGTTTCCAAACGACGAAATAACATAATAAAGATAGCGGATCGCTATCTGTATTATGATAGATAGCGATAACACTTGTTTTTACTTTATATTTGTATTGTATTTAATTGTTTAATCGAAACAATAAAAATATTTGCCCGCGAAACGGGCGATCGCGTCAAATGACAAATGTTTTGCCCGCGAAACGGGCGATCGCGTCAAATGACGTAGGAGGGTTCTTGAAACATAATACAGATAACGGATCGCTAGATAACACTTGTTTTTACTTTATATTTGTATTGTATTGAATTGTTTAATCGAATTTACCTAGTAAACTGATTGTTTTAAGCAGGTTTCATAGTCTAGAATGTTCAAGAACCTTCCTACGTGATTTGACGCGTCATTTGACGCGATCGCCCGTTTCGCGGGCAAATTGTTTTATTGTTTCGATTAAACAATTAAATACAATACAAATATAAAGTAAAAACAAGTGTTATCGCTATCTATCATAATACAGCTATCTGTATTATGTTATTTCGTCGTTTGGAAACATGTTTTCTGCATCGCGTCGTCTGTTGCAGGGCAGGTTGTCAGGTTGTCAGGATGTAAACAAACGATGACGTAGGCCGGTACAATTTTCGCCCCCGGTACAATTTTAACGTGACACCGCCGATAAAATCTTCTTTGACAGTGATTTAGGTTTTATAGATGTTCTATTCAATTCCCTTAAACGTAACACTAGTACTAATGATAAGAATAAACATCTTGTTATTCATATCGCAAGATAATTACATTTTTTATTAAAATATTTCCGTTTTTTATGGATTTGATTTGATTGATCAGATTATTTGTAGCACTTATAACATTCAAAAAGATTAAACCAATGTGAAATTGTTGGTGTGCTGGTCTGCTCATGAAAGCAAAGAAGCAGAGCTAATACAAAAAGGAAAATCTCTCAAAAGCTAAAACATCTATCATTTTATTCTGAGGTTTACTGAAGCTTAGTTTAAAGTTTAAAAACTTTTATAAACTATACTTTCATTCTTGCAATGTTTTAATGTCAGCAATAAAAGATTAAAAGCTGCACTAATGTACTTTATTAATTGAATATACATATCTGATACATGGAGAACAGTCACTTGGTTAAAAAACAAAAAGCCCAGCATACTGAATATTGTTAAAGTATATTTCTATTTGTAATGGTTGTGATGGCCCCAGTACCTGCTGATAGTGCCTGCTGTCCTGGCAGGTCCTTGTGGGTGGAGGGCTGAATAGAGAATGGGAAACACCAAGCCAGTATGGCGACACATTAGTGCCATAAAGCACTCATGTGATGAAACATGCATTTGGGCGTATTATATCATACCACACGCGTAGATATTAATTGCGAGCGCGCAAATTATCTCTGCGCGCGCGCACACTCAGAGCGCTGTTCCCCGAGTGAGGAAAACATCTCCTCGAGAGCATTACCTCGTTGCAAGCGAGAGCGGGAAATAACTTCGGTCGCACAAAAAAGCCTCAGCCTCTCGCGAATGATGTTCTGCTCTCGTGCGCGAATTTAGTTTTGGCACTATGGGGAGGGAACCAAGGCAGGGCGGGCTTTCCTATGATTGGCCGTTTCTGAAGCGCGATATTTGATTGACAGCCCTCCTCACATTCAATTCTGAATTGTACATTAAATGGCTGAAAAGATAGTTACGCATTGTAACTCTAGATTCTATGAGTATAGGCGCAGCCTTTTAAGGCTATCGCTATTGGGTTATCCCTAGGCGTGAGCCGTAGCACAGAAAAAAATTGTAATCCCTGCCCACCAACAGCGTGGGCCTCAATTACGTCCGCGTGCGGCGTGCCTCACGCGGTTAAGTTAGTTGTTTTTTTTTTGGTTCTTTTTGGAGTACCCCAAAAAAATCAATGAGACACTTGGATTGTAATCATTGGTTGTTGAAAGTGAAAGATGGATTTCTTCCGTGTTTACAAGTAAAAACAGGCGTTTAGTTAGATTTTTTTGGTTTTCAAGTAGGCCTATATAAATTATGTACATGGCAAGTGGAAGTCGAGCAACTTGTTTTAAAGTTGATTCATACTTTTTTTTTGTTAAGATTTTGAACTTGAAACATTCTTTTACTCGTCAAACATCTAATTATCATGCAATTGTTCACACGGTATTATCATTATCATTATCGGCATTATCCCGACCAACAATAACAGCATATGACTGCACTGAATTCATCAAAAAAAGCATGTATTTCGAATCTTTGTCAGTTCCATTCCAATTCCCTGTCGTCGTCATTCAGTAAATTCAAATAAAAAGCTATAGTACATTTTGATCGACTATATGGGCAGTGACTTGAGTGTTGCTGTTTATTCCTGTGCCCATCAGACTCCATCCCACCTCTCATATTCAGTCAACGAAGAGAACACAGTCTATCTCTTGTTTAACAGTTCTCCCGATAACTATAACCCTAACCCTCAACCAATCAGAACCCATTATGAAGGGCTCATAGGCCCTATGGTTCTTTTTAGCCCTGTTAAGCTCGGGCGCAACTTTGAAAATGCTTTGTATTTTTGTTTGTTTTTAGCTAAAAAGTCGAATGTTTTTTGTAAATCTAACAACATTGTGTGATGTTACATCAAATCATGATGTCACAAGGGTGCAGCAGATAGAGCTGTTTATAGCGACCCCTGGAGTCCTGCCACGATAGGTCTTCACTGGAGCTGGATGTAGAGTTAGAAGCCGAACAATGTCATGAGTTTTATGTCAACTATAACCTCCGGCCACTTGGTAGTCTCTCGACGGTGCAGCGGTAGTGCTCTTGGATGGCAGCGCTCGAGACGGGGTTCAAGTCCTGGCACACTCGATCATTCGGCCAGAGCGATGTCATGTGGTCTGAGTGACAAACATCATTCAGACTAAGATTGAGTGAGTGACAGCGTGAAGTCTGAAGATTAAGCTTACTACCATGTGTATTTAATGTCATATGTAACCTCTCTATGAAATCAAATCATGTAAAAGCCCCCTGGTTTTCGTTCATGACGATCAATAAAGAACGACAGTGGTTTTTTTCATGACAAAAACGACAGTGTCACCCCCCATATTTCATTTGATAAAAACGACAGTGTTACCCCCTATGTTTTAATGGAAAATATCGACAATGTTACCCCTTATGTTTTTTTTCATGACGACCAATAAAAACAACAACAGTGTTACCCCTGATGTTTTTTTTCATGACGACCAATAAAAAACAACAGTGTTAACCCTTATGTTTTTTTTCATGACGACCAATAAAAAAACAAGTGTTACCCCTTCAGTTTTTTTCCCATGATGACTGATGAAAAACAACAGTGTTACGCCTATATTTTATTTGACAAGGACACTTTTCTTTTTTTTTTTTATATGTTCTTTTTCATGACGACCAATAAAATACGACAGTGTTACCCATTATATTTTATTTGACAAAGACAACAGTGTTACCCCTTATGTTTTTTTTCATGACGACCAATAAAAAAACAACAGTGTTAACCCTTATGTTTTTTTTCATGACGACCAATAAAAAAACAACAGTGTTACCCCTTATGTTTTTTTCATGACGACCAAAGAAAAAACGACAGAGTCACCCCTCATGTTTCATTTGATAAAAACGACAGTGTTACCCCCTATGTTTTAATTGATAAATATCAACAGTGTCACCCCTCATGTTTCATTTGATAAAAACGACAGTGGTACCCCCTATGTTTGAATGAATAAATATCGAGAGTGTTACCCCTCATGTTTCAATTGATAAAAACGAGTGTTACCCCTTGTGTTTTTTTTCATGACGACCAATAAAAAACAACAGTGTTACCCCTTATGTTTTTTTTCATGACGACCAAAGAAAAACGACAGTGTCACCCCTCATATTTCTTTTGATAAAAAGACAGTGTTACCCCCTATGTTTTAATGGAAAATATCGACAGTGTTACCCCTTATGTTTTTTTTTATGACGACCAATAAAAAAAAAAAATTTTACCCCTTATGTTTTTTTTCATGACGACCAATAAAAAAACAACAGTGTTACCCCTTATGTTTTTTTTCATGACGACCAATAAAAAACCCTTATGGTTTTTTTCATGACGACCAAAGAAAAACGACAGTCACCCCTCATTTTTCATTTGATAAAAACGACAGTGTTACCCCCTATGTTTTAATGGAAAATATCGACAGTGTTAACCCTTATGTTTTTTTTCATGACGACCAATAAAAAAACAAGTGTTACCCCTTCTGTTTTTTTCCCATGATGACTGATGAAAAACAACAGTGTTACGCCTATATTTTATTTGACAAGGACACTTTTCTTTTTTTTTTTTATATGTTCTTTTTCATGATGACCAATAAAATACGACAGTGTTACCCCTTATATTTTATTTGACAAAGACAACAGTGTTACCCGTTATGGTTTTTTTCATGACGACCAATAAAAAAACAACAGTGTTAACCCTTATGTTTTTTTTCATGACGACCAATAAAAAAACAACAGTGTTACCCCTTATGTTTTTTTTCATGACGACCAGTAAAAAACAACAGTGTTACCCCTTATGTTTTTTATCATGACGACCAATAAAAAACAACAGTGTTACCCCTTATGGTTTTTATCATGACGACCAAAGAAAAACGAGAGAGTCACCCCTCATGTTTCATTTGATAAAAACGACAGTGTTACCCCCTATGTTTTAATGGAAAATATCGACAGTGTTACCCCTTATGTTTTTTTTCATGCCGACCAATAAAAAACAAGTGTTGACCCTAATGTTTTTTTTCATGACGACCAATAAAAAAACAACAGTGTTACCCCTTATGTTTTTTTCCCATGATGACTGATGAAAAACAACAGTGTTACGCCTATATTTTATTTGACAAGGACACTTTTCTTTTTTTTTTTTATACGTTCTTTTTCATGACGACCAATAAAATACGACACTGTTACCACTTATATTTTATTTGACAAAGACAACAGTGTTAACCCTTATGTTCTTTTTCATGACGACCAATAAAAAAACAACAGTGTTACCCCTTATGTTTTTTTTCATGACGACCAATAAAAAACAACAGTGTTACCCCTTATGGTTTTTTTCATGACGACCAAAGAAAAACGACAGAGTCACCCCTCATGTTTCATTTGATAAAAACGACAGTGTTACCCCCTATGTTTAAATTGATAAATATCAACAGTGTCACCCCTCATGTTTCATTTGATAAAAACGACAGTGTTACCCCCTATGTTTTAATGAATAAATATCGACAGTGTTACCCCCCATGTTTCATTTGATAAAAACGAGTGTTACCCCTTGTGTTTTTTTTCATGACGACCAATAAAAAACGACAGTATTACCCCTTAGGGTTTTTTTGATAAAAACGAATGTTACCCCATATGTTTTTTTCATGACGACCAATAAAAAAACAAAAATTGTACCCCTTATTTTTTTTCCATGACGACAAATAAAAAACAACAGTGTCAACCCTTATGTTTTTTTTCATGACGACCAATAAAAAAACAACAGTGTTACCCCTTATGTATTTTTTTCATGACGACCAATAAAAAACAACAGTGTTACCCCTTATGGTTTTTTTCATGACGACCAAAGAAAAACGACAGTCACCCCTCATGTTTCATCTGATAAAAACGACAGTGTTACCCCCTATGTTTTAATGGATAAATATCGACAGTGTTACCCCTCATGTTTCATTTGATAAAAACGAATGTTACCCCTTGGGTTTTTTTTCTTGACGACCAATAAAAAACGACAGTGTTACCCCTTATGGTTTTTTTCATGACGACCAAAGAAAAACGACAGTGTCACCCCTCATATTTCATTTGATAAAAACGACAGTGTTACCCCCTTTGTTTTAATGGAAAATATCGACAGTGTTACCCCTTATGTTTTTTTTCATGACGACCAATAAAAAAAACAACAGTGTTCCCCTTTATGTTTTTTTTCTTGACGACCAATAAAAAACAACAGTGTTACCTCTGATGTTTTTTTCCCATGATGACTGATGAAAAACAACAGTGTTACGCCTATATTTTATTTGACAAGGACACTTTTCTTTTTTTTTTTGATATGTTCTTTTTCATGACGACCAATAAAATACGACAGTGTTACCCCTTATATTTTATTTGACAAAGACAACAGTGTTACCCCTTATGTTTTTTTTCATGACGACCAATAAAAAAACAACAGTGTTAACCCTTATGTTTTTTTTCATGACGACCAATAAAAAAACAAAAGTGTTACCACTTATGTTTTTTTTTCATGACGACCAAAGAAAAACGACAATGTTATCCCTTATGTTTCATTTGATAAAAACGACAGTGTTACCCCTTGTGTTTTTTTTCATGACGACCAAAGAAAAACAACAATGTCACCCCTCATGTTTCATTTGATAAAAACGACACAGTGTTACCCCCTATGTTTTAATTGATAAATATCGACAGTGTTATCCCTTGTGTTTTTTTTCATGACGACCAAAGAAAAACAACAGTGTCACCCCCTATGTTTTATTTGATAAATATCGACAGTGTTACCTCTTATATTTATTTCATGACGGCCGATAAAAAACGACAGAGATACCCCTCATGTTTTTTCCATGTTGACCAATAAATGACGACAGTGTTACCCCGTCAACGTTTTTGCGGGGATCCGAACATGAGCTGTTTACAGTGTTAACCTCCGAACTTATCAATGCACCATCAAGACACCACTTCCACTTCCCACTGAGATTTGGATTTCAATTATGTCTGAGGTTATATATGACATATGACAGTGCAATAGACATGATAGCATTACGTTTAAAATTAAAGATATTGTGTTTTCCACAGAAATGGAGCCTCGGTGTCCAGTGGGTTAGGCAGAGTTCACTCCACTGCACCACTGAGGCGATGACAATACACAATAATCAATCATCAATAAAGAGGATATACATGACATTAAAATGTATGTGTGTATTTCTATTATTTCCCTTGTTTTTTTTCATGACGACAAATAAAAAACAACAGTGTTACCCCTTATATTTTTTTTCATGACGACCAATAAAAAACAACAGTGTTGCCCCTTATGGTTTTTTTCATGACGACCAATAAAAAACAAGTGTTACCCCTTATGGTTTTTTTCATGACGACCAAAAAAAAATTACAGTGTCACCCCTCAAGTTTCATTTGATAAAAACGACAGTGTTACCCCTCATGTTACATTTGATTAAAACGACAGTGTTACCCCTTGTGTTTTTTTTCATGACGACCAAAGAAAAACAAGTGTTACCCCCTATGTTTTATTTGATAAATATCGACAGTTGTTTTTTTCATGACGACCAATAAAAAACAACAGTGTTACTCCTTATGTTTTTTTTCATGACAACCGATAAAAAACAACAGTGTTCCCACCTGCAGGACTTCATTATTTCGTTTCGTCCTCCTCGAACCCTCCGTCCATCAACAGCATGTCTTCTTTCAGTCCCCGTTTATCCATATCCAAAGCCGAAACTCATTGCAAACATTATGTTCATCCGTTTGTCCGAGGAAATACAACATCAGCAACTCTCACGACCAGTGGCGGTGGGTCAATAGGGGGCGCTAGGGCGCCGCCCCTCCATGAAATATTCACTTGAATATATCTGCCAACTATTAATAAACTATTATCATTACGAAATCAATCAAAAAAACTACATAGCGTTTGTCCTCGATTAATTGTGTGACATGCTTGTCACTGCCAGCAACCATTTAAATGCGTCTGAACGCCAATGATTTGGGCTAGGCTAGTTATTGGTCATTCGAAATATAGCCCTCCTCCAGGTCAGGAGCGCCGGCCACGTTGAAGTCAATGTAAGCTCTCTAACTTTTTGCTGTCTATCAAGCAGAGACAGCTTTTTATTGGCGCACCAGTGTTCGCCCTCGGGTCGCACCAGTGTGCGCCCCAGGCCAATGGTATCGCTTTTCTTTTTTGTTATCAGCATATGACTGGACAATTCAGCGAATCGATCAAACAGGCTACCTCCCTCAGCAGCATTCGCGCACCACAACTACATGGAGAGAGGAGATAGATCGCTAACTAGCAGAGAGTTGTAAGCACTTTTCCACCTTTTTCAGTGGAGGAATTGGACTCCTCAAGCAATGTTATACTTAAAAGGAGCAAGTAAATTACATATTAATTTAGTCTTTCGGCCTGTAGCATATGAACAAAATGAAGTAACTGTCCCATATTTCCAACTGCATTTGAAGTAGACATTGAGACTCACAAAAAATGGACGCTATAGGACTGTGATCATGATTTGTCTCAATATCAGAATAACAACAATGGGTTAAATAGCAATGGCTGGTGGAATGGCCATGAAGTAGGTCTGTATATGCAGTGTAAGCTTGTCCAGGCCCTGCAAGTCAGGATGTAGGCTATGAATCTGAATGAAATGCAGGTAAATAGGTAGTGGCCATCCCCAAAATGCACCAGAATACAGGAAATCAAATCTATTAAATTCAAAAATGATTATGGGGGGGGAACCTCAGACCCCTGTCTATTACTTTGCCCCACCAACATGTTTGATCGCCAGCCGCCACTGTATCTGACTGACTTACATCTTACTCTCCCTAATATATTAGCTTAATGTTCAGAGACTGGCTCATAATTCTAAACACAAGTCTAAACAGATTTCCGTCTTTCATATTAGGGCAATATAAAGCCTTGTGATATTCTGCATTGCAATGCAATCATTATGAATGTTCTGAATATTAAATAATGCACCATAATAGTCTCATGTTAAACATTGACTCAATACCCCACCTCTCTTGAAGCCAACGTACGCACATACAGAATCACAGATGTCCTTGAATTTTTTTTTTTTTTTGATATAATTTCTTCACTTCCTGTTCTTGTGATTGTACTTCCTCCAATACCCCAGCCTAGACCGCTATACATGGGCATTTGCATTCTGCTATGGTTCCCTTGTTGTTCTTGTCAGCAGGCTTGTATTTGATCTCCAGTGCAATAATCACGGGCCACTATTTCCCTTTGCAGATAATTGCTGCGTGTTAACAATGCTTCCTCGCGTTCCTTTGGGTCTCTGGGTACATGTTCTGTGTTGTTTCTTTCTTTAACCTTTCAGACCCCCCTCTCCTTTTTCCAGGTTCAGCATCAAATACGTTGCAGATTTCTCCTGGCGATGAATAGGAATGGGGGTTAAGGAGTGTTTATCAGGCTGACCTTTTCTGAGCTCCCACTGTTCCCTGCACTGTGTGTCAGACAGCCATT
>NC_079425.1:603653-628653 GCF_026213295.1 Gadus chalcogrammus
CGTAGCATAGGTCGGCAGGATTCACCACGTAAAGGTCGATCCAGACGATACACACCTCCTGAGTATTGATGCCCAGACCATGAACATACCATAATGTATGTGATGAGAAGGAGATGTAAACGGGGGTGTAGCTACTTGCCAAGTGTAACACATAAGAGCTGTGATTCAATGAAGGACCAGCAGCTGAACATGCATGATGCTCAACAGCATGACGTTACACAATCAAGAGTACAGTCACACCCAGCTCAGCCTCCGTTCTGTTGAGGGTTATGGCTCCATTACTGAAATGTCAATCGTACTGCCTCTTAAATGTTTACTGTAGGTCCTTTGTTTGTTTATGTGAATTTAAGTGTAGGAAAATTCTGCATTAGAAAATGATCAAATAATTAAATGAAAAGGAACATAGCCAATGAAAATGTTTTCTGGCAAAATTGTAATCCTGCAACATATTTTTTTTTTTGTGTTGCTTTTGGCCATGGTATGCAAAAAATAAAAAAGGAAAAACTAAAACTGGGTTAAACTGTATGGTTCACTAAATATAATGTTCTTAAAGGAACCCAATTGGCAAAATAAATAAGAAGAAAGAAAGAGGCACTAAAAATATTTTCAGAATTTCAAGTTAATATATATTTGAAACAATGGAAATTATTTTTGTTTGTTATGAAATGAAGTGTTGTGCTCTGTGAACCAGAGACTTGTCTTATGGGCGTTCAGAGAGCTGCCTCTCTGCCCCAGAGGAAGAATGGCTCATTGCTTTGAGGCGGACGAGTCCCAGAGAGAAGCTCCATTATTGACTCGGCTGGGTCAACCTTAACGGTGGATCTGCTCCGACGCTGTCCTTGTGCCGGCAGGAAGGGCCAGCTGAAGGTTGGGGCCCACACTACATCACACGTCCGTCTTCAACCTCAATTTATTCCTGAATGTTCCTGCCAATATGGCTGAGCCTCAGAATTATGAGTGATAAATTATACGAATAACCTCTTAATAGTGTGCCACACCTGAATGAGGGGAACTTACACACCAGGGTTAAGGCAGAGATCTCCAGCACAGAGAGGAAGGGCGGGTCCTCTGATGTGTGTGGGGGTGCTCAGTGAGCACGCCCTTAGGGTGATTGGGGATCGGACATTCTGCTCGTTGGTGCTCCTTAGTTCCCTCTGCGCCTCCGTTCTCTCTGTCCGACTCTGTTCTACAGCCGGCCGACCTCCAGGAACAACAACCTGAAGCTGTAGGGCCTGATTAGGATATATCAGGGGGGGGGGGGTGTGAGCCAACAGCCCAAACCAGCCCCGGCCGCTTGGACCTGCTGATGAAGCAGTGATGGTGATTTGACTCCAAAGAGACGCTTATCAATTCCATCACATCAGTTCTGAAATCTATTCTAAAAATAAACTGAGTCCTCTACAGCTGTGTGTTCGCCTCTTCACTGGGAAATCAAAGAAACTAATTTGGGGACTTTGTAAATTGTTTATTTCTATGTTAAGGCCTCATAGTTTGGATTATTGTGGTCAAGACGATTGGAAAAGAAGAAACATGATTTGGAATCTGAATCAATAAAGCAAGAGCGATTCCATCAGTCTGGTTCTGGAATGGGAGGAGAGGAGAAGAGGAGGAGAGGAGAAGAGGAGGAGAGGAGGGGAGGAGGAGAGGAGGAGAGGAGAGGAGGAGACGTCCTCCTCTCTGCGGGGGGCCGTGGGACCCCCAAGGGAGTTGGAGACCATATTAGATACTTTTTAAATTGACTTAAAAACATTTTCAAAGTTGAGTCTAGATGCGAACTTGCATCTAGGAACCTTACTAAGTGTTAGGAACCTTCCTAACACTTAGGAAGGTTCCTCACCGTTATGAAGGTTCCTAACACTTAGGAAGGTTCCTCACCGTTATGAAGGTTCCTAACTCTTAGGTAGGTTCCTCACCGTTATGAAGGTTCCTAACACTTAGGAAGGTTCCTCACCGTTATGAAGGTTCCTAACACTTAGGAAGGTTCCTCACCGTTATGAAGGTTCCTAACTCTTAGGAAGGTTCCTCACCGTTACAAACCTTCCTAGCGGTGAGGAACCTTCCTGACGGTGAGGAACCTTCCTGACGGTGAGGAACCGTCCTAGCAGTGAGGAACCTTCCTGACGGTGAGGAACCGTCCTAGCGGTGAGGAACCGTCCTAGCGGTGAGGAACCTTCCTAGCGGTGAGGAACCTTCCTCATTCGGTTGCATCGTGGTATCCTGATTCTAAACCTTTGTCATGGTTCGATTATCTTACTGTTAAATGAGTAGTTTGCAGTTCAATTAGAATCTGTAGTGTATATTTCGCCTGTCAAACTTTAAACAGGATTTCAGATGCATAAGGTTTATTCATAAAGCTACTTTCAGCAACTTAAGGGGGTATGTGTGTGTGTGTGTGTGCGTGCGTGTGGGGGGGCCGATGCCATCTACCTTTTATGAACTGTTTTTTATCTGAGGTTAATGTCACCAAGGTGCCAGCGACTGCAGAGTCCCTTGGCTCTGAAACAGCATAAAGACCAAAATGCTTTTAGTTGAATAAATTGCAAATCGTGAAATAAGCGATTGACCTTTGCATCGGCTGCTTGACACCATGTGCTACACACATGGTCATTCAGAGGCAGGGAACTAGTTTACAGTCAACAGAATTTCAAAACATAGGCTTTCTGCTGTCCTAACCACCTTAATATATGCACATTATAATTTTGCAATATGCCAATAACTTATTTATTACAAACCATCAGATTCCCCACACTGGCCTGAAGTCATCCAACGTGTAGTAACCGTATTCAAATCCATATGGGCTCCAACCATATGGCCTTCACCCTCGTACGCACACAAAGGGACACGTCTCAAATGGATTAAGCACCACTCATCTGTCAGACAGTTGTATTTAGTTGTAATTTTATCCCGTGACCTCAGAGCTACGGCCGCGACCACGACCACAACGGTGGTGTTTAGTAAACAGGTTGACCCCTGCTATATATATATATATATATATATATATATATATACACACACACACACACGCAGACACACACGTCCTCAGACACCAGCGATGAGGAATCGGGTCAGATGATTATTGTGCAGCCTTAAGATGAGGAGGAGGGGGAGGTGACGGAGACGTCTGATGAAGGCTTTACTGGAGCAGAGGGAGGCAGACTTCTGACTTCAAAAACTATCTCTAGAAAAATGACTTCATGCTTGTGAAGATAAGCAGCAGACACACGGTGGGGGCGTGCACAGAGAGGCTGTCGGTGTGCACTGAGGCAGGTCCGTGTTCAGCTGGGCTGTTGTCTGGGACGACAGCGCCCCCACATGGACGTTTGTCAAGCCCACATCCCTCCAGTCGTCTGCTGAGAACCAGACGGACCGTCTCTCAGCTCAGAGTAGGACATCAGACCCCGCTGGGAGCAGAGCCATTCAGACCATCATATGCATTCATAGACGTTGTTTAATTCACCGCTACAGGTTGGGTCATCTTAAGAACCAACGACACGACACTAGAACCAACAGAATGAAGCAGCCTCCTTCAATCTGAGGAGGAAAACAACGATTCATGTTTGTGTAAAACATTATAAAGGAAGTCTGCTGAAGCATTTCCTGTCGGTACATCAGGGCCCCCCCCCACTGAGATCAGTGATCCAGGGGTCTCCATCTGATCCAAGTCTCCCAGTCACTGTGAGGAGGAGGAGGAGGAGGAGGAGGAGGAGGAGGAGGAGGAGGAGGAGGAGGAAGAAGAAGGGGAGGGGGAGGAGAGGGAGGAGGAAGAGGAGGGGGAGGGGGAGGAGAGGGAGGAGGAAGAGGGGGTGGTGGAGGAGGATCAGAGGGGAGGAGGAGGAGGATCAGAGGGGAGGAGGAGGAGAGGGAGGAGGAGGAGAGGGAGGAGGAAGAGGAGGGGGAGGGGGAGGAGAGGGAGGAGGAAGAGGGGGTGGTGGAGGAGGATCAGAGGGGAGGAGGAGGAGAGGGAGGAGGAGGAGAGGGAGGAGGAAGAGGAGGGGGAGGGGGAGGAGAGGGAGGAGGAAGAGGGGGAGGTGGAGGAGGATCAGAGGGGAGGAGGAGGAGGATCAGAGGGGAGGAGGAGGAGAGGGAGGAGGAAGAGGAGGGGGAGGGGGAGGAGAGGGAGGAGGAAGGAGGAAGAGGAGGGGGAGGAGGAGGATCAGAGGGGAGGAGGAAGAGGAGGAGGAGGATCAGAGCTTCAGGGTCTGCAGCGTGGAGCCGCGACCGTCAGGAGGAGTGGATCGGTCCGTTGATGTGAGAGCAGATGGACTTGTTGAAGAGACGTAAAGAAGAAGATTAAAGGCTGATCCACCGTTTGCCTGATTAGCTAGAACTATCATTTCAGGAGGAAGAAGTCATAAGAACTTGAAGGTTCCTGAAGTGAATCCTTCCGTGGTTCCTGAGAGTGCGGTCCGGTGACGGACCGACCGCGTTTGGTGTCTTCAACTGAGCCGGCTCTTCTGCTCAGGAGCAGTGATGGTGTCACTGAGCGCTGCAGACTCCACATCACCCGTATTTATACCACACTGCGCCCCCGGTTCTGTATCCCCCCCCCCCCCGCCCCACTCCGGCGACGACAGCCATCCGGAAGCTTCCGCACCGGAATCATCCAGGAGGCGTTGGCATGGGAACTGGAGTAGGATTATTATTTTATTTGAATTGTAAGTAGTCCAAATGAAACGAGGACACAGCAGAGGTATGAGTCTTACCTCCACCAGATTCAGACGTGGGGTACAGAGTCTTACCTCCACCAGGTTCAGACGTGGGGTACAGAGTCTTACCTCCACCAGGTTCAGACGTGGGGTACAGAGTCTTACCTCCACCAGGTTCAGACGTGGGGTACAGAGTCTTACCTCCACCAGGTTCAGACGTGGGGTACAGAGTCTTACCTCCACCAGGTTCAGACGTGGGGTACACTCTTACCTCCACCAGATTCAGACGTGGGGTACAGTCTTACCTCCACCAGATTCAGACGTGGGGTACAGAGTCTTACCTCCACCAGGTTCAGACGTTGGGTACAGAGTCATACCTCCACCAGGTTCAGACGTGGGGTACAGAGTCTTACCTCCACCAGGTTCAGACGTGGGGTACAGAGTCATACCTCCACCAGGTTCAGACGTGGGGTACAGAGTCTTACCTCCACCATGTTCAGACGTGGGGTACAGAGTCTTACCTCCACCAGGTTCAGACGTGGGGTACAGAGTCTTACCTCCACCAGGTTCAGACGTGGGGTACAGAGTCTTACCTCCACCAGGTTCAGACGTGGGGTACAGTCTTGACTCACTGTACTGAGGGCGATAGAAGCGGCCACACAGCCCTCTGCACGCAGACAGGTAGCGTTAGAGTGACAGATCTCAGTGGCCAGATGGCCTCTCAGTCTATTCCTGGAAGAGACGGCCTCTTACAGAGCTGCCATCACCACCAGCATGTTCCAAACAGGTTCCAACAGAAGGACGCAACCTGTGGGGCCCAGGGAGGAGAACCCAGCCATCGGAGCCGGGATGGTATTAACATGCTGATCATTCCTCAGAAATCTCTCCTCTATTTTTTCCCAATCCCCTTCTTTGAGAGGATCCCTGATAACAGGAGGTCTGCTTGGTCACTCAGTTGTATTTAATAGGTAGAATATAGAAAGAACTTCATAGTTCAGTTGGTAACTTGGAGTCAACATACCAGAAGCGACCAAGCCTGTAAGTAGCTGACTGTTGTTTTAGCGTAGCATGCAAATGAGCCGGTGTAAAGAGAGGGCTTGTGTCAAGAATGAGAGGCCAGATATACATATATATATTCAAAATGAGGATTTATTAATGAGTTATATTCTAGAGATAAGTCCTTACAGTAAGGCTAAATGTGATAACACTCCAAACCTATATGATCAAAAGATGTTACGTTTTTCAAATAAAGAGCACATTAATACCTCAAACAATTTGACAATATCAAAAACATAAGTTACCCTAACCCCCAAATTGATTTGGGTTGGATTAATAATTCTGTTGTATAGGATAGCACACAGTGACATTCAGACTATTGAAGAGTATTCAACATGGGGCATCGTGTCACACTTAATACCTGGCAGTATCACGTCAATCCATTCTGAAGTCCATACGTGGTAAAAGGCAGTCCGTTTTATTTTAATATCCAGTGGTCACAACTCACTGGACGGTTGTGAACCTTGGATAAAACTAGGAGAAAGTGGAATGAATAAAATAGTAGCCAATGAAAAATATATTTGTATTGGCCTCCGCCTGGTCGTTTTAAACTTGTTATTCCCTGATTCAGGAACGCTTTAACTCGAACAATTTGGTTTTATTTCATAAAGATGCTCCATCATCCGATTTAGAGCAGGGGCCGAAACTAGTTAATAAAGTAGTTCCAGTACAAAATGGACGACACCATACACGTGGTCACAGGCTGAGGGCCGTAGAGGAAAGCATGCCCTCCTGGTCATATCACTCTGTTGGTTGCTGGTCCCTCCTCCTCCTGGTCCCTCCTCCTGGTCCCTCCTGGTCCCTCCTGGTCCCTCCTCCTCTCCTCCTCCTGGTCCTCCTCCTGGTCCCTCCTCCTCCTCTCCTCCCCCTCCTCCTCCTGGTCCCTCCTCCTCCTGGTTCCTCCTCCTCCTCCTGGTCCCTCCCCTCCTCCTCCTGGTGGCTCTAGCCCTGCTTCTGCTTCTTAAGGTAGTGGGCGCGCTGGGACACCAGCATCCCCATCATGTAGGAAGTGACCAGCTTGGCGGGTAGGAGCACCGTGGTGAGCCAGCCCTGGGGAGGAGGAGCGGAGTCAGCTGCTGCTCCCTGGAGCAGCGCTTAAAGGGTGGCGCTTAAAGCGCCTTCACTTAAAGGGCGGCACTTAAAGCGCCTTCACTTAAAGCGCCTTCACTTAAAGGGTGGCGCTTAAAGCGCCTTCACTTAAAGGGCGGCGCTTAAAGCGCCTTCACTTAAAGGGCGGCGCTTAAAGCGCCTTCACTTAAAGGGCGGCGCTTAAAGGGTGGCACTTAAAGCGCCTTCACTTTAAGAGCGGCACTTAAAGCGCCTTCACTTTAAGAGCGGCGCTTAAAGCGCCTTCACTTAAAGGGCGGCGCTTAAAGGGTGGCACTTAAAGCGCCTTCACTTAAAGGGTGGCACTTAAAGCGCCTTCACTTAAGGGTGGCGCTTAAAGCGCCTTCACTTAAAGGGCGGCGCTTAAAGCGCCTTCACTTAAAGGGCGGCGCTTAAAGGGTGGCACTTAAAGCGCCTTCACTTAAAGGGTGGCACTTAAAGCGCCTTCACTTAAAGGGTGGCACTTAAAGCGCCTTCACTTAAAGGGTGGCACTTAAAGCGCCTTCACTTAAAGGGTGGCACTTAAAGCGCCTTCACTTAAAGGGTGGCGCTTAAAGCGCCTTCACTTAAAGCGCCTTCACTTAAAGGGTGGCGCTTAAAGCGCATTCACTTAAAGGGCATTCACTTAAAGGGTGGCACTTAAAGCGCCTTCACTTAAAGGGTGGCACTTAAAGCGCCTTCACTTAAAGGGTGGCACTTAAAGCGCCTTCACTTAAAGCGCCTTCATTTAAAGCGCCTTCACTTAAAGGGTGGCACTTAAAGCGCCTTCATTTAAAGGGCCTTCACTTAAAGATGGCGGTGTTGCCACTCAGTCACCTCCAAACGGGGGACGTTGTAAACACACTCAGGATTATCTTTATTGATAAAACATGACAGAGCAGATTGGGATGATAACGTTATTGTATTGATAAGAAGGGAGAGTTCTATATCACTGTATTGATAAGGGAGAGTCCTATATCACTGTATTGATAAGAAGGGAGAGTTCTATATCACTGTATTGA
This sequence comes from Gadus chalcogrammus, assembly GCF_026213295.1. Lineage (NCBI taxonomy): Eukaryota > Metazoa > Chordata > Actinopteri > Gadiformes > Gadidae > Gadus > Gadus chalcogrammus. The sequence continues at coordinate 611,464 of NC_079425.1, forward strand.
TAAGAAGGGAGAGCTCTATATCACTGTATTGATAAGGGAGGGTTCTATATCACTGTATTGATAAGAAGGGAGAGCTCTATATCACTGTATTGATAAGGGAGAGCTCTATATCACTGTATTGATAAGGGAGAGTTCTATATCACTGTATTGATAAGGGAGAGTTCTATATCACTGTATTGATAAGAAGGGAGAGTTCTATATCACTGTATTGATAAGGAGGGAGAGTTCTATATCACTGTATTGATAAGAAGGGAGAGCTCTATATCAATGTATTGATAAGAAGGGAGAGCTCTATATCAATGTATTGATAAGGGAGAGTTCTGTATCACTGTATTGATAAGAAGGGAGAGTTCTATATCACTGGATTGATAAGGGAGAGTTCTATATCACTGTATTGATAAGAAGGGAGAGTTCTATATCACTGGATTGATAAGGGAGAGTTCTATATCACTATTTTGATAAGGGAGAGTTCTATATCACTGTATTGATAAGGGGGGGGTTCTATATCACTGTATTGATAAGGGGGGGGTTCTATATCACTGTATTGATAAGAAGGGAGAGTTCTATATCACTGTATTGATAAGAAGGGAGAGTTCTATATCACTGTATTGATAAGGGAGAGGTCTATATCATTGTATTGATAAAGGGAGAGTTCTATATCACTGTATTGATAAGAAGGGAGAGTTCTATATCACTGTATTGATAAGGGAGAGTTCTATATCACTGTATTGATAAGGGAAGGTTCTATATCACTGTATTGATAAGAAGGGAGAGTTCTATATCACTGTATTGATAAGAAGGGAGAGTTCTATATCACTGTATTGATAAGGGAGAGTTCTATATCACTATTGATAAGAAGGGAGAGTTCTATATCACTGTATTTATAAGGGAAGGTTCTATATCACTGTATTGATAAGGGAGGGAGAGTTCTATATCACTGTATTGATAAGGGAGGGTTCTATATCACTGTATTGATAAGGGAGAGTTCTATATCACTGTATTGATAAGAAGGGAGAGTTCTATATCACTGTATTGATAAGAAGGGAGAGCTCTATATCACTGTATTGATAAGGGAGAGTTCTATATCACTGTATTGATAAGGGAGAGTTCTATATCACTGTATTGATAAGGGAGAGTTCTATATCACTGTATTGATAAGAAGGGAGAGTTCTATATCACTGTATTGATAAGAAGGGAGAGTTCTATATCACTGTATTGATAAGGGAGAGTTCTATATCACTGTATTGATAAGAAGGGAGAGTTCTATATCACTGTATTGATAAGAAGGGAGAGCTCTATATCACTGTATTGATAAGGGAGAGTTCTACATCACTGTATTGATAAGGGAGAGTTCTATATCACTGTATTGATAAGAGAGAGTTCTACATCACTGTATTGATAAGGGATAGTTCTATATCACTGTATTGAAAAGGGAGAGTTCTATATCACTGTATTGATAAGGGAGAGTTCTATATCACTGTATTGATAATAAGGGAGAGTTCTATATCACTGTATTGATAAGAAGGGAGAGTTCTATATCACTGTTGACAAGGGAGAGTTCTATATCACTGTATTGATAAGAAGGGAGAGTTCTATATCCATGTATTGATAAGGGAGAGTTCTATATCACTGTATTGATAAGAAGGGAGAGTTCTATATCACTGTATTGATAAGGGAGAGTTCTATATCACTGTATTGATAAGGGAGGGAGAGTTCTATATCACTGCATTGATAAGAAGGGAGAGTTCTATATCACTGTATTGATAAGAAGGGAGAGTTCTATATCACTGTATTGATAAGGGAGAGTTCTATATCACTGTATTGATAAGGGACAGTTCTATATCACTGTATTGATAAGGGAGAGTTCTATATCACTGTATTGATAAGGGAGAGTTCTATGTCACTGTATTGATAAGGGAGAGTGCTATATCACTGTATTGATAAGGGAGAGTTCTATATCACTGTATTGATAAGGGAGTGTTCTATATCACTGTTGATAAGAAGGGAGAGCTCTATATCACTGTATTGATAAGGGAGAGTGCTATGTCACTGTATTGATAAGGGAGAGGTCTATATCACTATTGATAAGAAGGGAGAGTTCTATATCACTGTATTGATAAGGGAGAGTTCTATGTCACTGTATTGATAAGGGAGAGTTCTATATCACTGTATTGATAAGAAGGGAGAGTTCTATATCACTGTATTGATAAGGGACAGTTCTATAGCACTGTATTGATAAGAAGCAGGACTCACGAGGACGGCGTGGGGGAAGTAGCCGCTGGTCTGGCTCTGCAGCCCCACCGTTCCCAGCGCCGCCGCCACGTAGCGCTGGGGCGTCGGCTTGTCCAGCGTGGCGCGGCGGATCTTACTGAGCTTGGTCGCCACGAAGGACGGCAGCACGCTCTGAGGGGAGGAGTCAGACAGTAAGGCCCTGAGGGGGAGGAGTCAGACAGTAAGGCCCTGAGGGGGAGGAGTCAGACAGTGAGGCTCTGAGGGGGAGGAGTCAGACAGTAACGCTCTGAGGGGGAGGAGTCAGACAGTTACGCTCTGAGGGGGAGGAGTCAGACAGTTACGCTCTGAGGGGGAGGAGTCAGACAGTAAGGCTCTGAGGGGAGGAGTCAGACAGTAACACTCTGAGGGGATGAGTCACACAGTAAGGCTCTGAGGGGGAGGAGTCAGACAGTAACGCTCTGAGGGGAGGAGTCAGACAGTAAGGCTCTGAGGGGGAGGAGTCAGACATTAATGCTCTGAGGGGGAGGAGTCAGACAGTAACGCTCTGAGGGGGAGGAGTCAGACAGTAAGGCTCTGAGGAGGAGTCAGACAGTAAGGCTCTGAGGGGGAGGAGTCAGACAGTAAGGCTCTGAGGGGGAGGAGTCAGACAGTAAGGCTCTGAGGGGGAGGAGTCAGACAGAAACGCTCTGAGGGGAGGAGTCAGACAGTCACGCTCTGAGGGGGAGGAGTCAGACAGTCACGCTCTGAGGGGGAGGATTCAGACAGTAAGATTCTGAGGGGAGGAGTCAGACAGTAACGCTCTGAGGGGGAGGAGTCAGACAGTAACGCTCTGAGGGGGAGGAGTCAGTCAGTTACGCTCTGAGGGGGAGGAGTCAGTCAGTTACGCTCTGAGGGGGAGGAGTCAGTCAGTTACGCTCTGAGGGGGAGGAGTCAGTCATTAAGGCCCTGAGGGGAGGAGTCAGTCAGTAGGGCTCTGAGGGGAGGAGTCAGACAGTAACGCTCTGAGGGGAGGAGTCAACCATTAAGGCTCTGAGGGGAGGAGTCAGACATTAATGCTCTGAGGGGGAGGAGTCAGACAGTAACGCTCTGAGGGGGAGGAGTCAGACAGTAAGGCTCTGAGGAGGAGGAGTCAGACAGTAACGCTCTGAGGGGGAGGAGTCAGACAGTAAGGCTCTGAGGAGGAGGAGTCAGACAGTAAGGCTCTGAGGGGGAGGAGTCAGACAGTAAGGCTCTGAGGGGGAGGAGTCAGACAGTAAGGCTCTGAGGGGGAGGAGTCAGACAGAAACGCTCTGAGGGGAGGAGTCAGACAGTCACGCTCTGAGGGGGAGGAGTCAGACAGTCACGCTCTGAGGGGGAGGATTCAGACAGTAAGATTCTGAGGGGAGGAGTCAGACAGTAACGCTCTGAGGGGGAGGAGTCAGACAGTAACGCTCTGAGGGGGAGGAGTCAGTCAGTTACGCTCTGAGGGGGAGGAGTCAGTCAGTTACGCTCTGAGGGGGAGGAGTCAGTCATTAAGGCCCTGAGGGGAGGAGTCAGTCAGTAGGGCTCTGAGGGGAGGAGTCAGACAGTAACGCTCTGAGGGGAGGAGTCAGCCATTAAGGCTCTGAGGGGAGGAGTCAGTCAGTAAGGCTCTGAGGGGAGGAGTCAGACAGTAAGGCTCTGAGGGGGAGGAGTCAGTCAGTAAGTCTCTGAGGGGGAGGAGTCAGACAGTTACGCTCTGAGGGGGAGGAGTCAGACAGTTAGGCTCTGAGGGGGAGGAGTCAGACAGTAAGGCTCTGAGGGGGAGGAGTCAGACAGTAAGGCTCTGAGGGGGAGGAGTCAGACAGTAACGCTCTGAGGGGGAGGAGTCAGACAGTAAGGCTCTGAGGGGGAGGAGTCAGACAGTTACGCTCTGAGGGGGAGGAGTCAGTCAGTTACGCTCTGAGGGGAGGAGTCAGACAGTAACGCTCTGAGGGGAGGAGTCAGACAGTAACGCTCTGAGGGGGAGGAGTCAGACAGTAACGCTCTGAGGGGGAGGAGTCAGTCATTTAGGCTCTGAGGGGAGGAGTCAGTCAGTAAGGCTCTGAGGGGAGGAGTCAGACAGTAAGGCTCTGAGGGGGAGGAGTCAGTCAGTAAGGCTCTGAGGGGGAGGAGTCAGACAGTAACGCTCTGAGGGGGAGGAGTCAGACAGTAAGGCTCTGAGGGGGAGGAGTCAGTCAGTAAGGCTCTGAGGGGGAGGAGTCAGACAGTTACGCTCTGAGGGGGAGGAGTCAGAGCGTTAAGGGTTAGTGACTGACTGAGGTGAGGGGGGGTCAAACCAAGGAGACTCTGAAGGAGGAGACTCTAAACCACAACCTTTCTACTGACTAACAGCTTGATCAGTAGAATGTCAGCTAGAGTCCAGCTGATGGGCGCCGGCCTTAACGGTGTGAAGCAGGGCATTGAACCTCCTCAGCCCGGGGGGGTCCAGGGGTCTTCCTCAGACCCCCCCCAGACCGCCCCGGGGGGACCGTGGACTCACCTGGATGATGATCCCCTGGCTCTTGTACTCGGCCTCCAAACCCCGCGAGAAGAAATCCACGAAGGCCTGAGGAGACAGGAGATAGGAGACACCGTACGTTAAGGAGCTTCAACATCGCTCAGCCACACACCAAACAGACAGGAGGAACCATTTACCCCTCCTCCTCCTCCTCCTCCACCACCATGAGGAGAAGCCTTTACTCCTCCTCCTCCTCCACCATGAGGAGAAGCCTTTACTCCTCCTCCTTTACTCCTCCTCCGCCTCCTCCTCCTCCTCCTCCTCCACCATGAGGAGAAGCCTTTACTCCTCCTCCGCCTCCTCCTCCACCATGAGGAGAAGCCTTTACTCCTCCTCCGCCTCCTCCTCCACCATGAGGAGAAGCCTTTACTCCTCCTCCGCCTCCTCCTCCCTCTCCTCCTCCTTTACTCCTCCTCCGCCTCCCCCTCCTTTTCCTCCTCCCCCTCCTCCTCCTCCTTTTCCTCCTCCTCCTCCTCCTCCTCCTCCTCCTCCCCCTCCCCCTCCTCCTCCTTTTCCTCCTCCTCCCCCTCCTCCACGCTCCATCTGGGCCACGCTGATGTCATCCATCACACACAGGAAGTGACATCACTTAAGGCACTAATATCAGCAATAAAACATTGGATCACGCAGTTTGACGTTGGGTGCTTCATTTCAGAGGAGATTTTATGGACTAGAGGAGTTACAAGTACACTTGTACCTTCTCTTCCCAATCAAGAGACACTTCAGAAGGAAGAGAAGACATGGGAGGTAATTAGCAGCTCTGCCAAAAGGACGCATGCGTCATCAGTGTTTCCCCAGAAGATGTCTTAGTCAAGGTGGTCGACGAGGGGGGGGGGGAACCACCTGATGCAGCCGTTTCAATTCCATTCAGAAAGCTTCACGACTATTGTTGTGAACAGTATTACCGACGCATTATTTATCTTTATTCTTTGTACCTGGTGGAAGTATGTTTTCCTTCCCTCCGGGTGTTTGGTACTTTGTTAATGCATAATAATTAAAAAATATTCAATAAGATATATCTATAAATGTGTTTGGACGTCCTCCGTCCGGTCGCCCACCTTGCTAGCAGAGTAGACGGTGAGCAGCGGGATGGGGGCCAGGGCGCTGGCAGAGGAGATGTTCAGGATGGCGCCCTTCTTCCTGAGGACACAGAGGTACACGATACGTTCCACTGCAGGAAGGGCGGCCTCTAAGCCCACGGCCCCGTTGGCCACGTGATGGAGACAATAAACACATACCTCTGGACCATCCTGGGAAGGACCAGGCTAGTCATCTGGAGCCGCCGTGAGGGAGGGAAGAGGGGAAGAGGGGTTAGGGGCGAGGGCTCATGAGACTGACGGGCAAAGAGCATCTCTGGTCACTGTGGGTGTGGGGGGGGGGGGGGGGGCGTACCTGGCACACGGAGGTGATGTTGACGTTGATCAGGGTGTTGATGAACTGAAGAGGAAGAGGAACAATGAGCACACGCTGAACCACAGCAACCCCAACCAGAGCTACTCTGTTATCCATCAGCTCTACTGATGGAGTCAAATGTAAACAGGGCTCAATAAACCCAAAACGAGAAACAGAGAACTCGATGGAGTCCCAAGGAGACCGTGATGAGGGGAGACCGAGTCTCCCCCCGGAGGAGAGGAGGGGAGGAGGGGATTACAGCAGACATTAACAGGACGTCTTAATGATCACTTTCAAAGCAGAGCTCTTAAACTTTACAGTGCTGACCCGTGCCTTGAAGGAAATGCTGAGGCACACTTTGACAATGTGTAAAGTGCAGGTTGCGCGCATATATATATATATAATATATATATATATATATATTATTAAATACGAATGAAATATCTTCCCTGCATGGTAACATGCCCTTTACATTGCTAAAAGTGTGCCTCAGCATTTTCTTCAAACATTAAAGTCTACTCTAAAGCACAGCGACTATATTTCCGGTTGATTGTGCATGTGCTTTTGTCATCCACATCATGGGCCCATTCTGACGTTGAACACGGAGCGCTATCTGTGTAGACGTACGCTGTCCAGGTTGGGGATGCTCAGGAAGAACTCGGGGTACCCGTAGGAGACGCCCACGTTGTTCACTGAGGACAGAAGAACAGAGTGCACAACAATCCTCAATCAGTCGTATTCCAGGACTCAATGCTGCACAAAACTTCTATAAAACCAGAATACACAGTGGGCTGAAATACTATCATCAGCCTTAGGAGGGCAGCAGAGCTCCAATTAGATATGATCACCTTACAGACTGAATGTGGTCAGATGCATCACAAATAAAAGTTTACATCCTGCGTTTCTTTATTTATCACACACACAGACAAACACACACACTTAAAAAAAGGTCAAGCCTCACCCAGTACCCCTATCTCCAGGCCTGCCAGTCCCTCTTCGATCTTGGGGTAGATGTCTCTGGTACTGAAGTCAGCTGCGATGGTTTTGGTTTGCACCTCACACTTACTCTCTGAGGAGAAGGAAGGAAGACATGTTTACACTAATAAAGTACAACACTCAAGTACACACACACACACACACACACACACACACACACACACACACACACACACACACACACACACACACACACACACACACACACACACACACACACACACACACACACACACACACACACACACCTATGGCCTTGGAAACGTCGTCCAGCTTCTCCTGGGATCGGCTGATCAGCACGATGTTGAACCCTCTGCGGGCCAGCTGAGGGGGGAGGAGAGGGGGGAGAGACAGGTGAGAGGGGAGGAGGAGAGGGGGGAGAGACAGGTGAGGGGGGAGGAGGAGAGGGGGGAGAGACAGGTGAGGGGGGGAGAGACAGGTGAGGGGGGAGAGACAGGTGAGGGGGGGAGAGACAGGTGAGGGGGGAGAGACAGGTGAGGGGGGAGGAGAGGGGGAGACAGGTGAGGGGGGAGGAGAGGGGGAAGAGGGGGAGAGACAGGTGAGGGGGGAGGAGAGGGAGAGACAGGTGAGGGGGGAGGAGAGGGGGAAGAGGGGGAGAGACAGGTGAGGGGGGAGGAGGAGAGGGGGGAGAGAGGGGGAGACAGGTGCGGGGGGAGAGGGGGAGAGGACAGGTGAGGGGGGAGGAGGAGAGGGGGGAGAGAGGGAGGGACAGGTGCGGGGGGAGAGGGGGAGAGACAGGTGAGGGCGGGGGGAGAGACAGGTGAGGGGGGAGAGACAGGTGAGGGGGGAGAGACAGGTGAGGGGGGAGGAGAGGGGGAGAGACAGGTGAGGGGGGAGGAGGAGAGGGGGGAGAGAGGGAGAGACAGGTGCGGAGGCAGGAGGAGAGGGGGCAGAGGGGGAGAGACAGGTGAGGGGGGAGGAGGAGAGGGGGGAGACAGGTGAGGGGGGGAGAGACAGGTGAGGGGGGAGGAGAGGGGGCAGAGGGGGAGAGACAGGTGAGGGGGGAGGAAAAGAGGGGGGAGAGACAGGTGAGAGGGGGAGGAGGAGAGGGGTAAGAGACAGGTGAGAGGGGGAGGAGGAGAGGGGCGGGAGGGGGAGAGACAGGTGAAGGGGGAGGAGAGGGGGAAGAGGGGGAGACAGGTGAGGGGGGAGGAGAGAGGGGAGAGGGGGAGAGACAGGTGAGGGGTGAGACAGGGGGCACCAGGAGAGGATGAGCACACTGATCTCACCCAGTCACCCTCAGTCGTCCCTCAGGAGCCTTACCTCCTCTGCGTAGGCCTTCCCGATCCCGTCCGTGGCTCCGGTCACCACTAGAACACAAGAACCAGACAGGATGAGTGGAGAGGCAGAGGAACCTCAACACCGGGCCCATCCTCCCGGGTAGTGGGATGACCTTCCCTCTACTAAGCCCTGTGTTCTTATCAGAGAAGGTACAAGAGGACACCCTCCTGGGTTGGGGACGAGTTGTACTGAAAGGAACACAGTGATCACTATTTGAAAATGTGCAAGCGCATCCAAGGCTTGTGTTACTCCGTGTTCCTCATTACTATCAGTTTGTTGTTACACTCAGTAACGTATCATGTGTGCGTGTCTCACACCCACTGCAGCGTTGGAACCGCTGAATATTCAAGCGTAGAGAAACAAGAGCTTCAGTGTGAAACAGCAGCCAGACAGAGCAGCCATGGCTCCTCACTCACGGACTACCAACAAGAACACACTCCTGCTAGGGTGAGACACACACACACACACACACGTTTGTATGTGTCACACAATCCCGTGTGTGTGTCTCTCTCTCACACAATCCTGTGTGCGTTTGTGTCTCTCACACACAGTTGTGACAGCAAATGAATGAATGACTTGGTGGCTGTACCGTAGTTGCATAATCAAGCCATTCACTCAGGAGAGGGAGAGCAAGGGAGCGAACAAGAGAGAGAGAATGTTTTGGTCTTGCCCCAAAAAATATGATGTCTTGATATCATCCAAAAGTCTTATAGTTCTTATGCAAACAGGTGAGATATAATATGTTACACTCTAGCTCATTCAAAGGACAAACCAATGTGAATATTGTGTGATATTTAGAGAGGAGAATGTTGGTGTAATATAAATAAGAATGCGATTCTACGAGTTGGACTTGTAGAAGTAGAAGTCTGCAGGTGGGACCTGTAGAACCACATATTGTGAATCTTGAGGGCTTCTTGCTGCAGAGTCAACGCGGTAACTCAAGGCCGGGGTGTGCCAGCTGCCTTCAGATCTATCTGGTTCCACAGCTAGCTGCTAGCTGCTAGTGGTCCCTGAGCTAGCAACCTCTCCTCTACTAGCCTCTCCCCCCCCAGCCTCTCCCCCACTGGCCTCTCCTCTACTAGCCTCTCCCCCCCAGCCTCTCCCCCACTAGCCTCTCCCCCACTAGCCTCTCCCCCACCAGCCTCTCCCCCACTAACCTGTCCTCTACTAGCCTCTCCCCCACTAGCCTCTCCCCCCCAGCCTCTCCACTACTAGCCTCTCCCCCCCAGCCTCTCCCCCACTAGCCTCTCCCCCCCAGCCTCTCCCCCACTAGCCTCTCCCCCACTAGCCTCTCCCCCCCAGCCTCTCCCCCACCAGCCTCTCCCCCACCAGCCTCTCCCCCACCAGCCTCTCCACTACTAGTCCACCGTAGTGCAGACTCTACGGTGGGCCTGTGTGTGTTCGTGTGTCTCCTGATCTGGATGACAGACGGACCACCGACGGGTCAGAGCGCTGACCAGCCGCCTCCTCCCCTACCGTCACCACGGAGGGCGGTTAACGACCTGCCCACCGCCCGGGGACACCAGCCGCCCGTTCCCTAGCACCCAGACACGCCTCACCTGCCCACTGCCCGAGGCTCCCCGGGGACACCAGCCGCCCGTTCCCCAGGACCCAGACCCGCAGTCCGGCCAGCAGACACGCCACCGCGCGCACCGCGAGCCAGGCGGCCGTCAGCGCGCCGAGCACGAGCAGGGGCGCCTCGGCAGCGCGCAGCGCCTCCAGACCGTCCGCCAGCATGTAACTCATGCTGCTCAACGCAGACTGAAGAACGATGAGTTCACTAAACAACACGGACGGAGGACCGATTAGTTCACTGAATACCACGGACTGAGGAGCGGAGGGTTGACTAAAGATCACCCAGTTAACCGGAGGAGCGGCTCCGAGTGCACAGGATCGACGAGACGATGCAATAGAGAAGGCTCGAAATGACATTTCCGGGTTGGACTTGGTGCTGCTCGATGCTGATTGGTTGAAAACAGCCCCGGTCTCCTCTATTGGTCGAGGCAGAAGACAGGTGATCGCCTTACTGATGCTCAGCAGCGCTTCCGCAAGGGGATTATTTCGCGTCTTTACTTCTGTTTGCTGTTCAACGCCTCCGCACTGCTCCTCGATTAAGCTTTAAAAATAATAAAATAGAAATAATAAAAAATAATTTAAAGTTGAGTCTAGAGGCAATGTACTAGATACAATGTACACAACGTACTAAAAGTAGCCTCAATACAAAAGTTATTTCAAAACATAGAGGCTTTCTGCTTTCCTAACCACCTAAATATATTTTACATTACAATATAACAACATAGGCCTTCATTTATTTATTACAAAACAATCTGATATCCTCTTATACATTGGATTTCAACCCTAGCCTGAAGTCTTCCAACCAGTAGATCCATATTGGCGTAGACCCTTTGGCCGATTCACATGTTGTAATTGTTAGCCATGTCAACATCGCAGGCTTGGCCTTCGAACAGGGAGACGGACTCTGATCCATCATGCCATAATGTCAAATTAAAGTCACAATGACGATCAAGACCACAAAGGTAGTAAATAATGACCAGGTTGACCTTCAGATCTACAAAAGGCCCTCAGACACCAACGATGAGGAATAGGGTCAAAGGTGAGGAGGAGGGGGGGAGGCTGGATACGTCCGATGAAGGCTTTACTGGAACACAAAACAATCCCTAGGAAAAAAATTGTGAAGATAAGCAGCGGACACAGTGGGTGCGGAAACAGAGAGGCTGTCTGTGTGCAGTGAGGCAGGTCTGTGTTAAGTTGGGATGTTGTCTGAGCCGTTGAGCTCACAAATGTAGGCCAACAGCGCCCCCACATGGACGTTTGTCATTTTTTGCATTACATCATCAGACTCACTTTACTGAGGGCGATAGAAGCGGCCACACAGCCCTCTGCACGCAGACAGGTAGCGTTAGAGTGACAGATCTCAGTGGCCAGATGGCCTCTCAGTCTATTCCTGGAAGAGACGGCCTCTTACAGAGCTGCCATCACCACCAGCATGTTCCAAACAGGTTCCAACAGAAGGATGCAACCTGTGGGGCCCAGGGAGGAGAACCCAGCCATCGGAGCCAGGATGGTATTAACATGCTGTACACCAAACTACTTAATTTAATTTATTCACAACTACTGTCTAACTGGCTGATAATAAGAAAGTCAAGCAGATCGTTCTTCCTCCTCCTCTCCTTGAGGAGGAGCAGCAGGTTGAGACTAACCATGAGGGCGTTTTAGTTACACAACGCAGTAGAAGCTGCTCGCTGTTCAGAGCTGCGTCGGTAAAGCGCAGCGGAGGAGAACGCTCCATCTGGGGCACAGTGATGTCATCCATCACACACAGGAAGTGACATCACTTAAGGCACTCATATCAGCTTATGGAAACTACATGTGGCTGTTGAACTGAGCAAACACACACACACACACACACACACACACACACACACACACACACACACACACACACACACACACACACACACACACACACACACACACACACACACAAATAGAGAGAGAGAGTGTATATCTTCTCGGACAGTATTTCCCCAGTGTGTGAATGTGTGTGGAGGTTGTTCTGGACAGTTGTTGATGAGGGGTCTGAGTTGCTCGGCCTCCCAGGTGATGGGGGGGGGGTCCCCTTCACTCCCATAAAACAATCTGTGTTTACAACGGTGGAGTACTTCAGCCGAGGACTTCTGAGGACGATGTTTATCACGCAGCTGGGATGATCTGGAGGAGCAGAGACAAGCGATGTGCTATCTCAGGAATCGTTCACTGTTTGGAGAGATGTGCAAGATGATCCCTCTTCTGAGTTCCTAAATACTTTGGTGTTACACTGAGTAACGTATCATGTGTGCGTGTCTCAGACCCATCACAGCGTTTGAACCTCTGAATATTCAAGCGTCGAGAAACAAGCGCTTCAGTGTGAAACAGCAGCCAGACAGAGCAGCCATGTCCCCCTCACTCACTACCAACAAGAACACACTCCTGCAAGGGTGAAACACACACACATACACACACACACACACACACACACACACACACACACACACGTGTCCCTCTCTCTCTCTCTCTCTCTCTCTCTCTCTCTCTCTCTCTCTATCTCTCACACACACACACACACACACACACACACACACACACACACACACACACACACACACACACACACACACACTAGTGTGTGTCTCTCTCACAGAACTGTGACAGCAAGTGAATGAATGACTTTGGGGCTGTACTTTAGTTACATAATCAATGCATTCAATCAGTTGGGAGAGTGGTTGAAAGAGAGAGAGAGGGAGAGAGACTATGTACATTTATGAAAATGAGGGAAAAATAATATCCATAGATATTTCTCAAATATATCACTTTCTAAATAAATGAATAACTGGCACCCTCTAACGGCAACAAAAAATAAAAAGAGGACAGTACTGCCTCGGCAAAATATAAAGCGAAACCTTTAAGGTGAGCAGATCCAGATACGGTCACGATTCTTCTGCATTGTGTTTTATTATTATCTATCAAAATATACACATATGCATTTATATGAACATATATTTAAATAGAAAAATACAAAAATAACTTGGCAAATAAATGGCATGCACAGTTACTTAAAATATATATAATGTTATACAATATAAATAGTTTGAATAGAAAATAAGGATAATTCTGACTCAAACCGTATCCTCACGACTGAACCTGTAAAAACACCTATGTCTGTTTGTCTCTTCATCTCTCTGTAAAATGGTTCACCCAGGTACTCACAACATGAGTGAAACCTTTTGTTTCTCAGGCCTTCATTATTTAGATTAGTGTGATTTATTGCTATGCCCTTGAACCACGGTGAGTTTATGTATTGATTTTGAGAGTTAAAAATGGTTGAAATGCCACAGTCTAGGAAGTAAAGAATAAAGTAAATTTCATGTAAGCTTATGGGTCAGTTGTCTTGCCAATGTATACACTGTATGGCAGTCCCCGATAAATACCAATGCATAAATAAACATAAAGCAAGCATCAAGTACACTGTAATCATCAGGTTCTCTGACGTTTCAAACAGCTGCAGAGGGCAGATGAAAGCTCACGTCTTAGTCACTAAAGTCATTACCCTAACAATGAGTTCTTAACGAGTAACAAGTAACACCCGTTCTTTAGTTTCTCTTTTAGTGTTTAATGTACTTCTTAGTATTTTGCCATCGTGTCATCGACCAGATACAGCTGCTGTAGGCAGAACATAACATATGGGCCTTACTGGTGGATAAATAACATGTTCAAGTTTAATGTGGTGTTTTATGCGAAGAACAGAATAACGTCATTTGAGTTGTTTTAAAATACTAGGGATTTAACCGAGATCTATCATATACAGTAATTCAATGGTTAATTGTGAGAACAAGAAGGACATGACGGCAGCTTCTGAAGCGCGCTGACATGAGCCAGTGAGGAGATCACATGAGTCCATAGCATGACTCCGTTATATAAGACACTCTAAAAATAGAAACACAGCCACAGTAAACACAAAGCTAAGCGGTTAGTTCAAGATCTCAAAAGAACAGAATGATATGCATGGTGTAAGAAACAGTTTATCTATGGGTCTGGAAACCACTTCAGCATCGCTTCATGGTGTCCAACTATCTATCATTACATTGGATTCCAGAACCAATGTAACTTTGGAAAACACAATGAGCTGATTAAAAGAAAACTATGTGTGTGTGTGTGTGTGTGTGTGTGTGTGTGTGTGTGTGTGTGTGTGTGTGTGTGTGTGTGTGTGTGTGTGTGTGTGTGTGTGTGTGTGTGTGTGTGTGTGTGTGTGTGTGTGTGTGCGCGCGTGTGCGTGTGTGTGTGTGTGTGTAAAGACATTCAAATGACAGCAGCATAACACTACATTCTCTCTCAGATTCTCAGCCTATAATCACACACAAAGCGTCTGTTTATTAACTAAACACGCGGACACGAAGGAGTGTTTGAAACATTTAATTACAAATTCGCAGTTTCATTCAAACAGAAAAGTGAAAAAATCCATTAAGTTCTAAACACGTAGCTGTATAATATATTGGATCAAAAATATCATCGCCTGAAAACGACACAACCAATAGTTAATATGATATTCAATATGTCGTCATTGGGATTTGTTTCATACACACACATGCAGACACACACACACACACACACACACACACACACACACACACACACACACACACATATACACACAATACAATGAAGCAGGCACCTATAGAGTAAAACCTTATATTTTCAGATCAAATGCTTTGGTGACCCTCACCTGTTCTCCACTGGAATACAAACCAGTTCATGATGATCCTAGTGAGGCTGAGACCACACACACAATAAGGCACATTGGAATACAAACAGAATTATGCAGAAAGACACACACAGACGTACAAACTTAAATCACTTACAAACACACACAGACTTAGGGTTTGTTATTTATATATATATATATATATATATATATATATATATATATATATATTAACACATTTCCTGACCGAATTGTCGTACCTTTTCTTACCTTTCCCAACATTCCCATGTGGTCTCAGTTTTAATTTTTCCTTGAATGAATTGAATGATCCTCTGAGTCCACGTTATTCACCCCAGTCGCACACACTTCACACACACAGTCCAGCTTGTATCCTCATATTTTCAGCTGTCCAAAAACATCTGCATATGAAAATCCAGATCGTTTCTCTTTTTCTCTCCTCCCATTCAACCTTTTCATTCTATTTAACTCATCTCATTGTCCTCCTAAACCCTCATCATCAGCCCTTACTGAACACCAACGTAAACTAAGATCAGGCCTCTATAAGGTCAATGTATTCATGCTCTGGTGCTGTCAATAACTCTCAATAACTCTCAATAACTCTCAATAACTCTCAATAACTCTTAATAATTCTCAATAACTCTCAATAACTCTCAATAACTCTCGATAACTCTCCAAAACTCTCCATAACTCTCCATAACTCTCAATAACTCTCAATCTATCTCTATAACTCTTTATACCTCTTTATAACTCTTTATAACTCTTTATAACTCTAAATAACTCCAAATAACTCTTTATAATTCTTAATGACTCTTAATGACTCTTAATAACTCTTAATAACTCTTTATAACTCTTTATAACTCTTTATAACTCTTAATAACTCTTAATAACTCTGAATAACTCTTAATAACTCTTAATATTTTGCTAAGAAACAGAAGCAGGCGAGATGAGGACGGTTGTTTAACCTACATCAGATTCCTACAGACCAACACCCGCCCTGGTCCAGGTCAACTGGTCAAGGTCTACTGGTCCAGGTCCACTGGTCCAGGTCTACTGGTCCAGGTCTACTGGTTCAGGTCCACTGGTCCAGGTCTACTGGTCCAGGTCTCTGGGGTCCAGGTCTACTGGTCCAGGTCCGCTGGTCCAGGTCTCTGGGGTCCAGGTCTCTGGGGTCCAGGTCTACTGGTCCAGGTCTACTGGTCCAGGTCTCGGGGGTCCAGGTCTACTGGTCCAGGTCTCGGGGTCCAGGTCTACTGGTCCAGGTCCACTGGTCCAGGTCTACTGGTCCAGGTCTCTGGGGTCCAGGTCTACTGGTCCAGGTCTCTGGGGTCCAGGTCAAGTGGTCCAGGTCTCGGGGGTCCAGGTCTCCATGGAGCTGCCCCCCCGCCGCGGCCTCTGTGTCTGCGTCCTCCACGAATGCTTTTTGGGGTAAGGGCTTCCAGATCACGATCACAGCAAGCCCAGACCGCAAAAAGAATCGTGACGGACAATCAGCCCCCCCCTCGTCCCGTGAACCCCTGAGGTTCATGTGTTCACAGCTCAGAGGTGGAGGACGAACGCTGACGTAGGCTCACATGAGCAGCTGGTGGAGCTTCACACCGGCAGAGCGCTCCACCCCAGACCCACGGCGTCACCTCCACCTCCTCTGGAGGCCAGCGGGCCTCAGACCTCCGCCTCCTCTTGAGGCCAGCAGGCCTCAGACCTCCGCCTCCTCTGGAGGCCAGCGGACCTCAGACCTCCGCCTCCTCTGGAGGCCAGCGGGCCTCAGACCTCAGCCTCCTCTGGAGGCCAGCGGGCCTCAGACCTCCGCCTCCTCTGGAGGCCAGCGGGTCTCAGACCTCAACCTCCTCTGGAGGCCAGCGGGCCTCAGACCTCAGCCTCCTCTGGAGGCCAGCGGACCTCAGACCTCAGCCTCCTCTGGAGGCCAGCGGGCCTCAGACCTCAGCCTCCTCTGGAGGCCAGCGGGCCTCAGACCTCCGCCTCCTCTGGAGGCCAGCGGGCCTCAGACCTCAGCCTCCTCTGGAGGCCAGCGGGCCTCAGACCTCCACCTCCTCTGGAGGCCAGCGGGCCTCAGACCTCAGCCTCCTCCGGAGGCCAGCGGGCCTTAGACCTCAGCCTCCTCTGGAGGCCAGCGGGCCTCAGACCTCCACCTCCTCTGGAGGCCAGCAGGCCTCAGACCTCAGCCTCCTCTGGACACACCGATGACACCACCTCCTCATCCACCAATTGGGATCCATCGTTGAGGCTCGACTGGATTTCGGACACTTCTACATCACATGGTGGATCTAAAAATAGATTTAAAACGTCCCAGAGTCCCGCTGCTCCTTCCGGTCTGCGCGGCGCTGGTCGGATCATCAGAGCCACGAGGTGAACTTCAGGTCTGATCTTAACGTAAAGATTGAAGTTGTCGTCGACTCCCCCCCCCCCTTCTGCCCAGCTCGGATTGGCTGATCCTGACTTCATCTGGTCCATC
>NC_079425.1:633653-679519 GCF_026213295.1 Gadus chalcogrammus
GGTCCACCTCTCACTGTGACCGGTGGTCCACCTCTCACTGTGACCGGGGGCCGGTGGTCCACCTCTCACTGTGACCGGGGGCCGGTGGTCCACCTCTCACTGTGGCCGGTGGTCCACCTCTCACTGTGGCCGGTGGTCCACCTCTCACTGTGACCGGGGGCCGGTGGTCCACCTCTCACTGTGACCGGTGGTCCACCTCTCACTGTGACCGGGGGCCGGTGGTCCACCTCTCACTGTGACCGGTGGTCCACCTCTCACTGTGACCGGGGGCCGGTGGTCCACCTCTCACTGTGACCGGGGGCCGGTGGTCCACCTCTCACTGTGACCGGGGGCCGGTGGTCCACCTCTCACTGTGACCGGGGGCCGGTGGTCCACCTCTCACTGCGACCGGGGGCCGGTGGTCCACCTCTCACTGTGACCGGGGGCCGGTGGTCCACCTCTCACTGCGACCGGGGGCCGGTGGTCCACCTCTCACTGCGACCAGGGGCCGGTGAAGTCCAGAACTCTGGCGGAGCTGGGAGGGGAGCTGGGAGCTGGGAGGGGAGCTGGGAGGGGAGCTGGGAGGGGAGCTGGGAGGGGAGCGGAGAGGGGAGCTGGGAGGGGAGCTGGGAGGGGAGCTGGGAGGGGAGCTGGGAGGGGAGCTGGGAGGGGAGCTGGGAGCTGGGAGGGGAGCTGGGAGGGGAGCTGGGAGGGGAGCTGGGAGGGGAGCTGGGAGGGGAGCTGGGAGGGGAGCTGGGAGGGGAGCTGTCCATGGTGGCTGGCACACACACACACACACCATGGTGGCTGGCAGGGCACTGAACCCATGCCTCCCTCCTCGCTTTGAGCTCAGAGCAGAGGGACTTCAGGAGGCCGCTGGCCCGGTCCAATCAGTCAACACAGGCGGAGCCCGGATTACATCAGACCGCCCCTGAAGCAGCCCATTTACACCTCAGTGATTCTTGCATTCATGGATTAATTCATAATTCTGTGAAAGGCCGTCTGAATGATGTCCTTGTTTTGTCTTGGCCCTTCTATATTCAATATCCTTAACACTGTACATTCACACATGTTCTGTACATCTGTGCTTATATTTAACTTCAACTTATTAGACTCCACTCAGACGTGGAGGGGTCAGGTCAGAGGTCAGAGGTCAGAGTAGTGGAGCTGATGTCACAGTAGACCACCGGTCCACATTAGGAGGAATACTCTCCAGCAGGTGGAACGGGATCGTTTGATATCCATATGAAACTGTACTACGTGTAAATTGAAGCCCCACTGAAATCCACCTTATGTCACATTTTAATATCTTTACATTTTAATATCTTTGTAAGTGTAAATTGTTACACTTACAAAGTATAACAATTTAACATGGAGCAAATTAAATGAAGATAACCAAAACAAATGTCATGCAAAACACAAAAAAAAAGTTAAAAGAGTTCTGCTTTTGAGTGTGGAAGGAGAGTGTGTTGCTGCTCTGTTCAATACAGCGCAGATAAAGAGGGATGGACATTCAATAAATACAATTTGTTGACTTGTTGGCCAATGAAACAGCTCAAAACAGTTGGAAACAAAGTCATTTAATGGATTTGTGACATCACAAATCGTGATATACTCATGTGACTGTAAGGAAGACCTGTAGCTGGGATCAGCCCTAAGCTAAGAGACGGTCCTCAGGCCAAGAGGAACTGCACCTCTTTCAGAGCACCACCAGGAGGAGCTGCACCTCCATCAGACCAGCAGGAGGAGGAGGAGCTGCACCTCCTTCAGACCAGCAGGAGGAGGAGCTGCACCTCCTTCAGACCACCAGCAGGAGGAGCTGCACCTCCTTCAGACCACCAGCAGGAGGAGGAGGAACTGCACCTCCTTCAGACCACCAGGAGGAGGAGCTGAACCTCCTTCAGACCAGCAGGAGGAGGAGCTGCACCTCCTTCAGACCACCAGCAGGAGGAGGAGGAACTGCACCTCCTTCAGGCCACCAGGAGGAGCTGCACCTCCTTCAGACCACCACCAGGAGGAGGAGGAACTGCACCTCCTTCAGACCACCAGGAGGAGGAGCTGCACCTCCTTCAGACCACCAGCAGGAGGAGGAGGAACTGCACCTCCTTCAGACCACCAGGAGGAGGAGCTGCACCTCCTTCAGACCACCAGGAGGAGGAGGAGGAACTGCACCTCCTTCAGACCACCAGCAGGAGGAGGAGGAACTGCACCTCCTTCAGACCACCAGCAGGAGGAGGAGGAGCTGCACCTCCTTCAGACCACCAGCAGGAGGAGGAGGAGCTGCACCTCCTTCAGACCACAAGGAGGAGGAGCTGCACCTCCTTCAGACCACCAGCAGGAGGAGCTGCACCTCCTTCAGACCACCACCAGGAGGAGCTGTACCTCCCTCAGACCACCAGCAGGAGGAGCTGCACCTCCTTCAGACCACCAGCAGGAGGAGCTGCACCTCCTTCAGACCACCAGCAGGAGGAGGAGCGGCACCTCCTTCAGACCACCAGCAGGAGGAGCTGCACCTCCCTCAGACCACCAGCAGGAGGAGCTGCACCTCCCTCAGACCACCAGCAGGAGGAGCTGCACCTCCCTCAGGCCACCAGCAGGAGGAGCTGCACCTCCCTCAGACCACCAGCAGGAGGAGCTGCACCTCCCTCAGATCACCAGCAGGAGGAGCTGCACCTCCCACAGACCACCAGCAGGAGGAGCTGCACCTCCCTCAGACCACCAGCAGGAGGAGCTGCACCTCCCTCAGATCACCAGCAGGAGGAGCTGCACCTCCCACAGACCACCAGCAGGAGGAGCTGCACCTCCCTCAGACCACCAGCAGGAGGAGCTGCACCTCCCTCAGACCACCAGCAGGAGGAGCTGCACCTCCCTCAGACCACCAGCAGGAGGAGCTGCACCTCCCTCAGACCACCAGCAGCAGGAGGAGCTGCACCTCCCACAGACCACCAGCAGGAGGAGCTGCACCTCCTTCAGACCACCAGCAGGAGGAGCTGCACCTCCCTCAGACCACCAGCAGGAGGAGCTGCACCTCCCACAGACCACCAGCAGGAGGAGCTGCACCTCCCTCAGACCACCAGCAGGAGGAGCTGCACCTCCCTCAGACCACCAGCAGGAGGAGCTGCACCTCCCTCAGACCACCAGCAGGAGGAGGAGCGGCTCCCTCAGACCACCAGCAGGAGGAGCTGCACCTCCCTCAGACCACCAGCAGGAGGAGGAGCGGCTCCCTCAGACCACCAGCAGGAGGAGCTGCACCTCCCTCAGACCACCAGCAGGAGGAGCTGCACCTCCCACAGACCACCAGCAGGAGGAGCTGCACCTCCCTCAGACCACCAGCAGGAGGAGCTGCACCTCCCTCAGACCACCAGCAGGAGGAGGAGCGTCTCCCCGTCCCCGCTCCTCTTGATTCCTCCTCTCCTCTCAGGCGTCCAATCAGAGTGCGTCTGAGCTCACGTGTGGTTACATAACCCCTCCCACGCTCTGCTGCTCCTCTATATATAGCCTGGACCCCCCAATACAGCCCGTCAATTATTCACCACCAAACATCTCCAAACAGATTGCTCTAGAGTGGGACACAAATACACCTGGGGGGGGGGGGGGGGGGGGGGGTCTATAGCATATTAATAATGACGGCCACCAACCAACGGCGCGCTGCGGTGAGCGGCGCCGTGCGGAGGCTGAGCGGCAGGTGTTGGGTTCTTCTTGCGGTGTTTATGGTGTGTTCATGTACATCAGCCCCTCTGTGAGCCTCGCTGCTATTAATAGTTCCTGCCTGCCGTCTGTCGTTTAGGGACAGCACTGAGAACAAGAGGGGGGGTGAGGAGGGTCTTCTCCCAGAGATGGATGTTCTCTCAAGTGAATCCAGAATGTTCTGTTTAATCGACACAGTGGACCCGCTATAAGGGTCTGTATCTAGTAACAGACATTCCCTTCAGATGGGTGGACAGATTCTGGCTGAAGGGTCATTTACTAAACATTTGATCCTGAGCTTTGTTTAAATGACTCAAATAGAAGCACATTGAAACACCCTTGCTCTCATAATTAGTCTTATTTTGACTAATTGTGCATGCATTGTTTCAATGCATTATGGGCTTCCTATTGTACTGTTAACGGACATTAAACAGGACCAGTAAAGAAACACGCTGACAAAACAGTAGCCTGAAGACTCCTTAATACTGTACATTTAATAACAGAGGTATGTGCAATAATGTAATTATGGGCAAGAGCACATTTCAAACACATGTTTGATAAATTAATACGCCAGATTGTTTTAAAAACATTTGTAAAGCCAAAATCAAAACATCCATGGGTCCCACATTAATAGGATTGGTGCCAAATAAAATGAGTGCAAAAACATAATTACTGATTGTGGGTTTGATTGGCGCGGAGAACCTGGTCGTTCTCTGGTCAGTCTCACTAAAGGGTTCAAAGGTTACGCCTTCTCCATCAAACACAAAGTAAACCAGAGCAGGCCCTGTGCTTGATAGAGCAGGCCCTGTGTCTGATAGAGCAGGCCCTGTGTCTGATAGAGCAGGCCCTGTGTCTGGTAGAGCAGGCCCTGTGTCTGATAGAGCAGGCCCTGTGTCTGGTAGAGCAGGCCCTGTGTCTGGTAGAGCAGGCCCTGTGTCTGGTAGAGCAGGCCCTGTGTCTGATAGAGCAGGCCCTGTGGCTGGTAGAGCAGGCCCTGTGTCTGATAGAGCAGGCCCTGTGTCTGATAGAGCAGGCCCTGTGTCTGGTAGAGCAGGCCCTGTGTCTGATAGAGCAGGCCCTGTGTCTGGTAGAGCAGGCCCTGTGTCTGGTAGAGCAGGCCCTGTGGCTGGTAGAGCAGGCCCTGTGTCTGGTAGAGCAGGCCCTGTGTCTGGTAGAGCAGGCCCTGTGTCTGGTAGAGCAGGCCCTGTGTCTGATAGAGCAGGCCCTGTGTCTGGTAGAGCAGGCCCTGTGTCTGATAGAGCAGGCCCTGTGTCTGGTAGAGCAGGCCCTGTGTCTGGTAGAGCAGGCCCTGTGTCTGGTAGAGCAGGCCCTGTGTCTGGTAGAGCAGGCCCTGTGTCTGGTAGAGCATGGCTCTACTGTCGGGTTAGGGGCAGCGGTCAGCTGGAGAAGGGGCAGCGCTCAGAGATTGTTCAGTTTGAGAACGGGGAGCTCAGACCTGGCAGGGCAAATTAAAAGTTCAGGTATGAGCTGAACTCAGAAGCTCCTTTAAAGGACGTGTTGTGCACCCCACCTTCTCATTCTGGTTTACAGGGGAAGCTGATTAATGAAAACAAACTCAACTATCTCAGCCTGGCGTCTCTGGCGGTGGCAGACCGGGCAGGAACACCTGGGGGCGGGGTTATCTACAGCTGGTTGAGTAATGAAGCCTAGTTTGATGAGGTTATTACCCAGTGCTACGGACGGACGAGGTCAGAGCAGCTGGGCTACACAGGAGGAACACGCCTTCTGAGACGGACGCACAGCCCTGGCTCTGCAATGAAGTAGAGTGGGTTGTGTGTGTTGGTGTGTGTGTGTGCTTCTAATGCGTGTGTGTGTGTAGTGTGTCTCTAGGGCTGTCTCCTCTCCCTCTTGGTCAGCAGGTCCCTCTCAGTCAGTCAGTGTGTGTCTCTATTGTGTAGTGTGTGTGTAGTGTGTCTTAGGGCTGTCTCCTCTCCCTCTTGGTCAGCAGGTCCCTCTCTGTCAGTCAGTCAGTCAGTGCGTGTCTCTATTGTGTAGTGTGTGTGTAGTGTGTCTTAGGGCTGTCTCCTCTCCCTCTTGGTCAGCAGGTCCCTGTCAGTCAGTCAGTGTGTGTCTCTATTGTGTAGTGTGTGTGTAGTGTGTCTTAGGGCTGTCTCCTCTCCCTCTTGGTCAGCAGGTCCCTCTCTGTCAGTCAGTCAGTCAGTCAGTGTGTGTCTCTATTGTGTAGTGTGTGTGTAGTGTGTCTTAGGGCTGTCTCCTCTCCCTCTTGGTCAGCAGGTCCCTCTCAGTCAGTCAGTCAGTCAGTGTGTGTCTCTATTGTGTAGTGTGTGTGTAGTGTGTCTTAGGGCTGTCTCCTCTCCCTCTTGGTCAGCAGGTAGCACTGGATGGTTCTCAGACGGTCTTTGGCCGGAGCGAACTCAGGCTGCAGCTTCAGGGTGGACTCGTACCAGCGCATGGCCTTCTCAAACTCCTCCTGCACACACACACACACACACACACACACACACACACACACACACACACACACACACACACACACACACACACACACACACACACACACACACACACACACACACACAGTACAGAGACACACACACACACACAGTACATTAAGGGGATGTAGGTAAGAGGCGGTCAGCTCTGTTGGTGCTGAAGGTGTTTGAGGAGGTGTCTCAGAGGTCCTCCTACGGCCTGTAGGGGGCGTCAGACCGCTCCGCTCATCAGGGCACCTCTCCTGGGATTGGTTAAGGTCAACTCTCGGGCCCAGGTGCTTGACATGCAACGCTACCGGATGGAGACGCATCCTTCGAGGGACGTTGTCTATGAAGGCGTGGCCTTCCTAGTCCGTGAAGGCCGGACCCAACGAACGTTTTTAAATGAGGCTGTCTGGCCTACGGAGCATTTTAAGTTTGTAACGAGCCGTTTACCCTTTACCTCGCGTGACGACACGCCGCTCCTGTCACCTAGCAACCCTGACGGCGGCGGTTCAAACCGGACGGCGGAGGAGAAATATGGAGCCCTTATATAATAATTATATAAAATATAACGTTAATTAGTTTAACGTTATATGGCTCGTGTTTATGTCATTGAACATTGACAATAAAGTTACAAATTTAAAATAGTCCCAACGTTATTTAATATAAAAACAAGTTTTTACATAGTTTTGTAATTTGCTGCGACTGCCGCTCCCGCTCTCGCTGGCGCCATTTCTGAAAAAAATCCAACGCGCAAAGAATCTTAGGATACGTTGGGCCTGAAGGATCCACCCGCTGGACCCTTCAAATCCAGACAAAGGAGGCTGCATTTAAATGAGCCTTTGTAATGGGACGCGCCACAGTGACGCAATCGGCCTTCGAATGACGCCTTCGAAGGCTGCGTCCCCCGAGGCGAGACGGGGCCATAGTGTGTTGTACGTCCTGGCTAACAACAGTCCTCAGCACCTAACAACAGTCCTCAGCACCTAACAACAGTCCTCAGCACCTAACAACAGTCCTCAGCACCTAACAACAGTCCTCAGCACCTAACAACAGTCCTCAGCACCTAACAACAGTCCTCAGCACCTAACAACAGTCCTCAGCACCTAACAACAGTCCTCAGCACCTAACAACAGTCCTCAGCACCTAACAACAGTCCTCAGCACCTAACAACAGTCCTCAGCACCTAACAACAGTCCTCAGCACCTAACAACAGTCCTCAGCACCTAACAACAGTCCTCAGCACCTAACAACAGTCCTCAGCACCTAACAACAGTCCTCAGCACCTAACAACAGTCCTCAGCACCTAACAACAGTCCTCAGCACCTAACAACAGTCCTCAGCACCTAACAACAGTCCTCAGCACCTAACAACAGTCCTCAGCACCTAACAACAGTCCTCAGCACCTAACAGTCCTCAGCACCTAACAACAGTCCTCAGCACCTAACAACAGTCCTCAGCACCTAACAACAGTCCTCAGCACCTAACAACAGTCCTCAGCACCTAACAACAGTCCTCAGCACCTAACAACAGTCCTCAGCACCTAACAACAGTCCTCATCACCTAACAACAGTCCTCAGCACCTAACAACAGTCCTCAGCACCTAACAACAGTCCTCAGCACCTAACAACAGTCCTCAGCACCTAACAACAGTCCTCAGCAACTAACAACAGTCCTCAGCACCTAACAACAGTCCTCAGCACCTAACAACAGTCCTCAGCACCTAACAACAGTCCTCAGCACCTAACAACAGTCCTTAGCATTGTGTAGCGTCTCATCCTATCTGTGATGTACACAGGGAATGGGTTAACCTAGTGTTCACAGACTTATTGTAAGTGCCTTTGGATACTTAAAATAATACGTCTGCCTAGCGCCCTGAATGTAAACGTCATGGCGGGGGGGAGGGGCGGGGTGGTTACCATGGCGATGTAGACGTTGGCCAGCGTGAAGTGGTTGACCACGAAGTGGGGGGCGATCTCCACCGCCATGCGGGCCACGGTGAGGGCGTCGTCCCACAGGCGGGCGTTCTGGAAGATGTTGGCCAGGCTGATGAGAGGCACGTCCTGCACACACACACACACACACACACACGCACACACACGTTAGGACTGGTCTGAGATCAGACTTCAGATTCCACAGTGTGGGCCTAGTGTCGGGGTCAGAGGTCAGCGTTGGGGGGGGACCCTTGCCTTCATGTGGTGGGGGGCGTAGTTCAGGGCCTGGCGCAGGCAGTCGATGGCCCTCTTGCCCTGACCCTTCACCCTCCAGTACAGGGCCGCCATGCTGGACAGAACCCAGGACGTCTGGTTCTGGAGGGAGAGGAGACAGCAGTGAGACAGGTCAGACTCCAGGTCACCAGGAGACAGCAGTGAGACAGGTCACTCTACGGTCACCAGGAGAGGAGACAGCAGTGAGACAGGTCAGACTCCAGGTCACCAGGAGACAGCAGTGAGACAGGTCACTCTACGGTCACCAGGAGACAGCAGTGAGACAGGCCACTCTACGGTCACCAGGAGAGGAGACAGCAGTGAGACAGGTCAGACTCAACGGTCACCAGGAGAGGAGCCAGCAGTGAGACAGGTCACTCTACGGTCACCAGGAGAGGAGACAGCAGTGAGACAGGTCACTCTACGGTCACCAGGAGAGGAGACAGCAGTGAGACAGGTCAGACTCCAGGTCACCAGGAGACAGCAGTGAGACAGGTCACTCTACGGTCACCAGGAGACAGCAGTGAGACAGGCCACTCTACGGTCACCAGGAGAGGAGCCAGCAGTGAGACAGGTCAGACTCAACGGTCACCAGGAGAGGAGCCAGCAGTGAGACAGGTCACTCGACGGTCACCAGGAGAGGAGACAGCAGTGAGACAGGTCAGACTCAACGGTCACCAGGAGACAGCAGTGAGACAGGTCACTCGACGGTCACCAGGAGAGGAGCCAGCAGTGAGACAGGTCACTCTACGGTCACCAGGAGAGGAGACAGCAGTGAGACAGGTCAGACTCCAGGTCACCAGGAGACAGCAGTGAGACAGGTCACTCTACGGTCACCAGGAGAGGAGCCAGCAGTGAGACAGGTCACTCTACGGTCACCAGGAGACAGCAGTGAGACAGGCCACTCTATGGTCACCAGGAGAGGAGACAGCAGTGAGACAGGTCAGACTCTACGGTCACCAGGAGAGGAGCCAGCAGTGAGACAGGTCACTCTACGGTCACCAGGAGAGGAGCCAGCAGTGAGACAGGTCACTCTACGGTCACCAGGGAGGACCCCAACCTGGGGCGCTCGGGCCCCGAGGTGAGTCCAGAACAGGACCTTCTCCTCTGAATGGTATCTGTTATCCGCAGAGAGACATGCATGCTGGGACCCCAGCCCTGTCCGTCCCAAACGGCTGCAGTCTCCGTACCTTCTCCAGCACCTTGGCGATGCGCGTGCCGACCTGCTCGAAGGACTGGGGGGGGAACTTCTCTTTGCCCAGGTTCTGCAGCACCTGAAGGAGAACCGGAGGAGAGAACGTGAGGAGCAAACACACAACTCTACCGGAGAGAGACAATGAAGACCCTTTACAACGTTCCTCTTCTCCATTAGGATACCAACACGTTTGAAAGGCTGATTGGCCACGTGCTCCTCCTACCCCCTCAGTGGACCTCCCTACCTCCTCACTGGACCTCCCTACCTCCTACCTCGACCTCCCTACTTCCTCACTGGACCCCCCTAGCTCCTCACTGGACCTCCCTACCTCCTACCCCCTCAGTGGACCTCCCTACCTCCTCACTGGACCTCCCTACCTCCTCACTGGACCCCCCTACCTCCTCACTGGACCTCCCTACCTCCTACCTCCTCACTGGACCCCCCTACCTCCTCACTGGACCTCCCTACCTCCTCACTGGACCTCCCTACCTCCTCACTGGACCCCCCTACCTCCTCACTGGACCCCCCTACCTCCTCACTGGACCTCACTGGACCTCCCTACCTCCTCACTGGACCTCCCTACCTCCTCACTGGACCTCCCTACCTCCTAACTGGACCTCCCTACCTCCTCACTGGACCTCCCTACCTCCTCTCTGGACCTCCCTACCTCCTCACTGGACCTCCCTTCCCCCTAACTCCTCACTGGACCTCCCTAACTCCTCACTGGACCTCCCTACCTCCTCACTGGACCTCCCTTCCCCCAAACTCCTCACTGGACCTCCCTACCTCCTCTCTGGACCTCCCTACCTCCTCACTGGACCTCCCTTCCCCCTAACTCCTCACTGGACCTCCCTACCTCCTCACTGGACCTCCCTACCTCCTCTCTGGACCTCCCTACCTCCTCACTGGACCCCCTACCTCCTCTCTGGACCTCCCTACCTCCTCACTGGACCCCCTACCTCCTCTCTGGACCTCCCTACCTCCTCACTGGACCTCCCTACCTCCTCACTGGACCTCCCTACCACCTACCTCCTCACTGGACCTCCCTACCCCCTACCTCCTCACTGGACCTCCCTACCTCCTCACTGGACCTCCCTACCCCCTACCTCTCCTCACCCCCCCGGGGTGGTGCCCCCTACCTCTCCTCACTGCCCCCCCCCCGGGGTGGTGCCCCCTACCTCTCCTCACTGGCCCCCCCCGGGGTGGTGCCCCCCTACCTCTCTGAGCTGCCCCCCCCCTGGGGTGGTGCCCCCTACCTCTCCTCACTGGCCCCCCCGGGGTGGTGCCCCCTACCTCTCCTCACTGCCCCCCCCCGGGGTGGTGCCCCCTACCTCTCCTCACTGGCCCCCCCCGGGGTGGTGCCCCCTACCTCTCCTCACTGGCCCCCCCCTGGGGTGGTGCCCCCTACCTCTCTGAGCTGCACCTCCCCGGGGTGGTGTCCCCTACCTCTCCTCACTACCCCCCCCGGGGTGGTGCCCCCTACCTCTCTGAGCTGCACCTCCCCGGTGTAGTGGATGGCGGCCCGGTTGGCCACGCCCCCCAGGTGGTCCAGCGTGTGCATGCTGGAGGGCAGAGCGGCGTTGCAGAGCGGCTCCGCAGCCGGCTCCTGCAGCGGGGTGGCGAAGTCGATGTGCTCAGTGATGCTGAGGACACACACACAGAGGCACACGCACACACAAACAGAGGCACACACACACACACACAGGCACAGAGGCACACACACACACACAGAGGCACACACACACACACACAGGCACAGAGGCACACACACACACACACACAGAGGCACACACACACACACACACACACAGGCACAGAGGCACACACACACACAGGCACACATTATTTCATGCTTTAATCAACACCTCCATACTAAGATGAATCAGCAGACGGACCGTCAGGCCGTACACCAAGGCCCCAGCGTGGGGGGGGGGGGGACAACGTACTCGATGTTCTTGGCGGACACGGCCAGCCAGGTGCTGGCCACGGTGGTGAGGTCCACCCTCCGCGTCCGCTGGCACTCCTCCGGCCCCGGCCAGCCCAGGCTGGAGTAGTCCCGCCAGCGCCCTGTGGAGAGCAGACAGTCAGGGAGAGCCTCACAGCGCTGCTTTAGGAGTGGGGGCCTCAGTGGGGGACGGGCTGCCCCACCGAGACCCTCCCCCCTAAAGGAGGGGGCCTCAGTGGGGGACGGGCTGCCCCACCGAGGCCCTCCCCCCTGAAGGAGGGGGCCTCAGTGGGGGACGGGCTGCCCCACCGAGCTCCCCAAGGCCTGTTCTATGGATGGATCCTGGGGTGTGGATAGGGACTCTCTACCAGCTGGAGGACGATGCTGAAGGCTACATTACCAACGACCCCGTTAATCCTCTCCAGCCTCCACCGGATGAACTGTGTTCCTAAAGACTGCCTCTGGAGTGCCTCTGGGGGCGTGCTGCCT
The DNA here is from genome assembly GCF_026213295.1 of Gadus chalcogrammus. Classification (NCBI taxonomy): domain Eukaryota; kingdom Metazoa; phylum Chordata; class Actinopteri; order Gadiformes; family Gadidae; genus Gadus; species Gadus chalcogrammus. The sequence goes on from NC_079425.1 coordinate 645,612, forward strand.
GAGCAGTGAGATCAGGTGTACCCCTGGCACTGTGACGTGGCGTTATCCTTTAGTGCCCCAGCAGAGGCTAGCGCCTGATGGAGGCGACCTCCCCCAGGCTGGGGGGGTGAGGGCTGGGGGGAGCGGGCACCTGAGGGTCCGGGCGAGGGGATGGTGGGCCCGCTGATCTCCAGGACCGAGTGCCCCCCGGGGAGCAGCTCCCCCTGCTGGCCGTCCTCCGCTCCCGAGCCCTCCGAGCCGTCCAGCTTGGACTTCCTGACCCGCTTCACCTGGAAGGTGATCTGAGGAGGGGGGGTTAAAGATCAGACTGGAGGGGGCTGATGGTCAGACTGGAGGGGGGGTTAAAGATCAGACTGGAGGGGGCTGATGGTCTGACTGGAGGGGGGGTTAAAGATCAGACTGGAGGGGGCTGATGGTCAGACTGGAGGGGCTGACTGGAGGGGGCTGATGGTCAGACTGGAGGGGGGGTTAAAGATCAGACTGGAGGGGGGGCTGATGGTCTGACTGGAGGGGCTGATGGTCTGACTGGAGGGGCTGACTGGAGGGGGCTGATGGTCAGACTGGAGGGGGGGTTAAAGATCAGACTGGAGGGGGCTGATGGTCAGACTGGAGGGGTTGATGGTCTGACTGGAGGGGGTTGATGGTCTTACAGGAGGGGGCTGATGGTCAGACTGGAGGGGGCTGATGGTCTGACTGGAGGGGGTTGATGGTCTGACTGGAGGGGGTTGATGGTCTGACTGGAGGGGGTTGATGGTCTGACTGGAGGGGGTTGATGGTCTGACTGGAGGGGGTTGATGGTCAGACTGGAGGGGGCTGATGGTCTGACTGGAGGGGGTTGATGGTCTGACTGGAGGGGGTTGATGGTCTTACAGGAGGGGGCTGATGGTCAGACTGGAGGGGGTGATGGTCTGACTGGAGGGGGTTGATGGTCTGACTGGAGGGGGTGATGGTCTGACTGGAGGGGGTTGATGGTCTGACTGGAGGGGGTTGATGGTCTTACAGGAGGGGGCTGATGGTCTGACTGGAGGGGGTTGATGGTCTGACTGGAGGGGGTTGATGGTCTTACAGGAGGGGGCTGATGGTCTGACTGGAGGGGCTGATGGTCAGACTGGAGGGGGCTGATGGTCTGACTGGAGGGGGTTGATGGTCTTACAGGAGGGGGTTGATGGTCTGACTGGAGGGGGTGATGGTCTGACTGGAGGGGTTGATGGTCTGACTGGAGGGGGTTGACAGTCACTCACCCACTCGGCGCCGTCGTCGTCCTCACAGTTCCCGAAGCAGGGCCCCCCCCCGGCGCGGGCCCCCATCACCCGGTCGCTCTTCAGCACGCGGATCCCCCGCAGGTCGCCCCGCTTCCCGCCCACGTCCAGGGCCCCCTCGAAGGCCCCCATCAGGTCCTCCTTCAGCTGCCACTCCTCCTCGCCCTCCGCCCGGCCCCCGCCCGCCCCCGGGGAGGACTGGCCGAACCCCGCCACCGAGGGGGGGGGCCGCGGCCGGCCCCCCGCCTCCCCCGACCCGTTGCTGTCCACCACCACCACCTCTGGAGGGGGGAGAGAAGTCAGCCAGACAGCGTGGTCCGCCCCCCACCAGAGGGCGCTGGGTGGGTGCGCTGCAGAACACTAGTGTGCCGTTAGTGTAACGCGTCTGATTATGGGCTGTCTTAGGGACCTCAGGTGAGCGTGACCGGGGTTGAACCAATCCTTACTCTGAACCATACAAAGCTCTTACAGCTGTCCTCTTTGTGTCCCGCGCTCAACGGTGAAAAACATCCTGATGCAGAACCTTTAGACCCCCCCCAGGCCCTACAGACCCCCACCACCAGGCCCTACAGACCCCCACCACCAGGCCCTACAGACCCCCACCACCAGGCCCTACAGACCCCCACCACCAGGCCCTACAGACCCCCACCAGGCCCTACAGACCCCCGCCACCAGGCCCTACAGACCCCCACCACCAGGCCCTACAGACCCCCACCACCAGGCCCTACAGACCCCCACCACCAGGCCCTACAGACCCCCACCACCAGGCCCTACAGACCCCCACCACCAGGCCCTACAGACCCCCACCACCAGGCCCTTTAGACCCCCACCAGGCCCTTCAGACCCCCACCACCAGGCCCTACAGACCCCCACCAGGCCCTACAGACCCCCACCAGGCCCTTTAGACCCCCACCACCAGGCCCTTTAGACCCCCACCACCAGGCCCTACAGACCCCCACCAGGCCCTTTAGACCCCCACCAGGCCCTTTAGACCCCCACCACCAGGCCCTACAGACCCCCACCAGGCCCTTTAGACCCCCACCACCAGGCCCTACAGACCCCCACCAGGCCCTTTAGACCCCCACCAGGCCCTTTAGACCCCCACCACCAGGCCCTACAGACCCCCACCACCAGGCCCTACAGACCCCCACCACCACCAGGCCCTACAGACCCCCACCATCAGGCCCTACAGACCCCCACCAGGCCCTACAGACCCCCACCACCAGGCCCTACAGACCCCCACCACCACCAGGCCCTACAGACCCCCACCATCAGGCCCTACAGACCCCCACCAGGCCCTACAGACCCCCACCAGGCCCTACAGACCCCCCCCAGGCCCATTAGACCCCCTACAGACCCCCACCAGGCCCTACAGACCCCCACCACCAGGCCCTTTATGCCGCTTTTCCACCGCACATGTAGCTCGACACGACACGACACAACTCGACACGACACGACTCGGTAGCAGCGCGGGTGCTTTTCCACCGCAAATAGTACCTCCGGGACGTGGGCGGGGTCGGCTGCGCGAAAGGGCCGTGACGTATTTTTGTACGCGACGCAAACAACACCTACGTAACCCACACATGGACAGAACCCACATAACAACAATGGAGAACATCGATGCGATGGTATTCGTGTTCGTATTATTAGCTGGCATGTTGAAGAAGTGGAATATGTTGGCTGCGGCGCTGCTATGGCTGTTACCAGCATGGTTGCCATGTCGCTCTCGTGACTTCGTCACAATCTCTGGCCAATCAGTGGCCGGCCGTCTGCCGACGTCACCTTTTAGTATCGGCTCAGCCGCTTGGAACCTAGAGCGACGCGGTACTAGAAAAAGCAGCCACTTGAGGTACTAGATCGCGGTGGAAACGCAAAAAATGCGAGCTGAGTCGAGTCGAGTCGAGTCGTGTCGAGCTGGTACCATGCAGTGGAAAAGCGGCAGATCCCTTTAGACCCCCACCAGGCTCTACAGACCCCCGCCACCAGGCCCTACAGACCCCCACCAGGCCCTACAGACCACCACCAGGCCCTACAGACCCCCACCCCCACCAGGCCCTACAGACCCCCCCCAGGCCCTACAGACCCCCACCACCCCCACCAGGCCGGGCCCTGGACTTACTCTCAAACAGCAGGGCCTCCTCCACGGTGGGCCCCGGGGCCAGCCCCCCCACGTCCGGGCTGGGGTCCGGGCCGCTCTCCCACTCCTCCAGCTGGATGGCCAGGCTGTCCTCCGCCATGCAGACGGCGCCCACTAGAGGGGAAACCACGCCATTACAGGCTGATAGGGTACAGGCAGCAGGACACAGGGATCACACTCTTCATCATGACACCATGGGAGTCCTGATCACACTCTTCATCATGACACCATGGGAGTCCTGATCACACTCATCATCATGACACCATGGGAGTCCTGATCACACTCTTCATCATGACACCATGGGAGTCCTGATCACACTCTTCATCATGACACCATGGGAGTTCTGATCACTCTTCATCATGACACCATGGGAGTCCTGATCACACTCTTCATCATGACACCATGGGAGTCCTGAACACACTCTTCATCATGACACCATGGGAGTCCTGATCACACTCTTCATCATGACACCATGGGAGTCCTGATCACACTCTTCATCACAACATACATGGGAGTCCTGATCACACTCTTCATCACACCATACATGCCAAGTGTACGAAATTGGTGTCATCATGCAATACAATTTAATCTCTCAAATAGAGACTAGACATGTGATAATTGAGTAACTGCTAAAACTGATTTCTTTGGGTATGAATTCTGAGGAGGACTGCAACAGGACGGCTCGGTAACACGCGTGTGTTTGAAGTAGGGACGTCTACCGAACAAAATAATAATACGAGTATCCAGATGCTGTTTCTCGAGTACAATAAAAGGGAAATGTTTCCATTTGAGATGCTATACCATGAATATTTAGAGTATATGTGTAATGAGGTCAGCCGACACTATGGGATGTGAACCCTCGCTGGGTGAGCTCTGATGCACCGTGTGGAGGAGAGCCTGATTGGGTAAGGGTGGGTCTCCAGGTGGACTACATGCACTGATCTCAGGAGAGAGGCTCCTTACCTATGTTAGTAACACACACACACACACACACACACACACACACACACACACACACACACACACACACACACACACACACACACACACACACACACACACACACACACACACACACTGGCAGCATGTTGCTGTGCTGCGTGTCTTGCCTGGGAGCAATATTTAGCTCTGGTGAGTAAAATATAGAGCCTTCTAAATCGGGAGGCAGCTATTTCCAGCCGCCTGAATTATTGAGCAGCCAAATGTCTCCACTTCAAAGCACTCCCCTCCGCACTCCAGCTAACATGCAGCGGGAGTTAAAGGAACACAGGCACCGGCGTTGGCTCCAGCGGGGATCATTGGGCTCTTATTGAGCTACTGCATCTAGAACAACTGCACAGCAGGAGAGGGACCTCTAGGTCAACAACGTCCAGCAGCCTCCTGGGATGATGAGTCCTAGTGGGATCAAGAGAGAACCAGGAGAGGTCTGAACCTTTGATGGCTGCGTTGGGATGCGGTCATGCCTCCGTTTGTTATAGTCGTGTTGTATTCTAACGCTCCCTTTGAACTCGTTCTCTCACAGAGATTGGCGACGGCGTGCCTTCTGAAGGCTCAGCTTCTATTGGTCGAGATCCTCCAGCGCTCAGCAGCCAGGAGGGCCCAGCAGGGGGAGCTGTTTCTGTGCTCCTCCTCCCTCCAGGCAATGCTCCTGTGCTCCTCTTAATGTGATCCATTTCTGCAGTCCAGGTACCATCCCGCCTCAAACTCACACCATCAACTGATGAAATCGGTGTAGTCATATTTTGAGATTTTTAATTAATTAGCTCTGATCTTAAAGGTGCACGGTGTAGGATTTACTGCCATCTAGTGGCGAGGTTGCAGATTGCAGTCAACTGGACGAGTGCGGCTCATAAGTGTTATATGTTTCTGTCCCTGGATGTACCAGGAGTTATATTCTTCTAATGAGCTATGAGGTCGCTTGTTCTAGGCCAATAGTGTGCAAAAAGCTGGAACAATAATAATAATTATTCATTACATTTACATACACACTTTTCAAGACAGCCAAAGCACCTTACATATTTGGAGTGTGTTTGTGTGTGTGAGTGTGATCTGACACCTCATCCACTACCAGTGTGTAGCACCCACCTGGTGACGCAACCAACCATGAGCCGCAGCACAGAGAGCAAAAACAACCGGCAGAAGGAGCTATATTCTGAGCCCTAGCACTGCCAAGTAGCGCCTACTGATGATCCCTGTGTGCTGAAATAGGAAGCATCGCTCTATTTCTATCCTGTTGGTTTTACTATCACAGGGTCTGTACGCCTGCGTGCATACGTGTGTGTTTGGATACGTGCCTGTGCGTGTGGGTGTACGCACTCGTGTTTGTGCGTGCGTTTGTGTGCGTGCGTTTATGTGCGTGCGTTTGTGTGCGTGCGTGCGTGCGTTTATGTGCGCGTTTGTGCGTGCGTTTGTGTGTGTGCGTTTATGTGCGTGCGTTTGTGTGCGCGTTTGTGTGTGTCTGTTATGTGCGTGCGTTTGTGTGTGTGCGTTTATGCGTGCGTTTGTGTGCGTGTTTGTGTGTGCGTTTGTGCACGTGTCTGCAGCGGGGGGCGGACTCACGCGGGCAGGGCTGGCGCTGGGAGAGGTTGTAGAGGGAGGGGTAGAACTGCAGGCAGCGCAGCAGGGGCAGGCTGGAACGGCACTGCTCACAGCCCTCCAGGGGCGAGGGGGGGGCCAGCCCGGCCTCCAGGGCATGGCGGAACAGGGCCAGAGCCCCCGTCACGTTGCCCTGGGCCAGATGCACGCTCACCAGGCTCAGCAGGCTGTGGGGCTGGGGCCAGAGACAACATCCAGACCGTTAGAGGAACCAGTGCATCTCCTAGAGGAAGCACCCTCAGCAGGCTGTGGGGCTGGGGCCAGAGACCACCTCCAGACCGTTAGAAGAACCATCTCCCAGAGGATGTGACCGCTAGACACCTACCAAACATCTGCTCCGGAGAACATCTCCCAGTCAGCTAATCACCTGAACCCCTTGGCCTGTTAGTGGACGCTAATTGGTCACCAGCTTGACGATGTGGACAGGAGATCGAATATAATCCATCAATTGAATCTGCCTGAAGGAGTTGAAGGAGTTTCAAAGGATTTGATGTAAAATCATTATCTCATGCGGTCCTTGATAACCCTTAACGACTGCATGAGAAGGGAATGAAGTATTTCTGTCAAGAACACTTCAGTAATTAGAGAGGAGTGCCCCGGGAGGCAGTGGAGGGGGACCAAGGGATTCAGGAGATGTTCCATGGGCTCAAGATGCTCCGTCAACTTGTTTATTAGACGTCCAAAACTTGGGGAGGTTATAAAAATAGAATCCATTCTTTAAAGTAATGCACCCGATGCCCAGGTTATCAATGCCTACGTCTATAAATACCCTCCATTCAAAGCAGCCTTTGTCCCGAGACCAAGTGGAATTTAATCAAAATGAAATGGATTTTCTAGCAACATACTGCCCCGTGACGTGGATGTCATTGCCTAAGCCCCTGAAGTGGTTGGTCTCCCTTCCAGAAGGCGCTCCATGTCCTCGGCTGTGTCCTCGTTCTCAGTGAATGACGAACAGCCGTCCCTAGGGAGGGTTCATCTACGTCTGGGGGCCGCATCAGGCCTCTCCTCTCCTCCACGGACCACCTGAGCACCGCGTCAAGGAGTGGGCTCCAGGTGGACCCCTGCAGCCCAGCTCCACCCTGAACCAGGAGGAGGGCCTCTGAAACACCCCTCACCCCCCCACTGGCCCATAACCCAGGGGTGTATTGACTGGAGAAGAGGTAAGGACGGCTTCTGGTGGTCCTTCCATCATAAGGGTCTAAGGACGACTGCGGACCACTGGTTCAGTGAATTGGGTCAGTAACGAGGGAGAAGGCTGCTGCTCGTCAGAGTACGGCCTCTAAAAGGGCTTGTTTCTGCCACGGACAGGCTCAGGTTCTATTATTATAGGACGGATCACAACCTTTGACCTTCCCTGTCCCTCGATCCCGGTCTGTTTGTTATCGTGTCCAATCAAGTCTCGCTCTACCAAAATACTCATACTTAACTCTAGCAAAGTCTCTCTGAATTCTGGATGTGGTCCAACCTGGACCCTCAGCCCCCTGATCCTTTAGATAACAACACGCTAGGCCTTCTGTTGGGTCTCCTCCAACGTCGTCTACCTGCACCCTACCTGCACCCTACCTGCACTCAGGTCAACTTGGGAATAACAAAAGGACCAATCAGAAGGTGGAGGAAGCTGTTTAAATGACGGTTAGCCCAGACCCCAGGAGGACCCCAGGAGGTCCCCAGGAGGTCCCCAGGAGGTCCCCAGGAGGACCCCAGGAGGACCCCAGGAGGACCCCAGGAGGACCCACATGCCCCCCTCCCAGTCGGAGTGCTGCCGCTGTAGAGGGCAGTAGGGAGGCTGTGGCTCACCTCGGAGGCGTTGAGCTCCAGCGCGTGCTGCAGCAGGGTGTGGGCGTGCGCGGCCAGGCCGTGGTGCAGCAGCAGGTTAGCGGCGTTGCTCAGGGCCAGGTGGCGGTGGGCCGGCGGGGCCGCGGCCAGGCCCTGCCTCAGGCAGCGCAGGGCGCGGCTCCCGTTGCCGCGGGCGCGCCAGAAGACGGCCGCCTCGTTGTGCAGCAGCCAGCGCGGCGCCTTGGCCTGCGGACAGCGGGCGGTGAGGGCGGGGCCTCGACAGGCTCACACCAATCAGGACCAGACTACCTCCGACCAATCAGGGAGGAGCACTGATGGTCAGATATTAAACCTGAATGACTCCTACAGAGGGGGGCTCAGACACAGATACCCAGAGAACGCCACTGGGAGGGCTCCGCCATTCCCAACATATTTAGAATGATAAAAATGTTTTTTTAAATATAATTCTATCATCTCCTGATTAAATTAATCAGACAAAAGATAGAATCATCTCTGAGGTGAACCTACGGGCGGACTTACCTGCTTTAAAGATTGAGCTATTCTGGAGCCAATCTGGTCCAATGACCAGCCGCCACTGCGCACCTGCAACACCTGGACACACAAGGAGACAAGGAGACAGGATCAACACCTGGACACACAAGGAGACAAGGAGACAGGATCAACACCTGGACACACAAGGAGACAAGGAGACAGGATCAACACCTGGACACGCACAGGGACAGTTTCAATACAAGGACCTAGTATTAACACCTAGACACACACAAGGAATAGAATTAAAACTCTTTTCTCAATACCAGTTCAAAGCCATTATGCAACATATTTCCAAGGTTTTTTCTGTTTTAAGAGAGTGATGCAATAAGTCAAGTAAACCTGACACACTGTCAAAATATATATATTTATAATGAGTACAATTCCTCTCATAACGTGAAGAACCCTGTTTCCAACCCTTCTTCCACGTCTGATGTGCTCCGGTGCCCCCCCCGTACCTTGGCGGCGAACAGGTCAGGCAGCTGCTTCTCCTCCAGGGGCCAGTCCAGGGAGGCGGGCAGCAGGGCGGGAGGGGGCTGGGGGGCAGAGCCGCAGTCCGGCAGGGCGCTGGTCTGAGGAGGACTGCTGCTCCCGTAGAGGTAGTCTGCCACTGGGCTGCACACACACCCCCCATGTTACAAACCCCGGGCTGCACGCTTAGTGGTGGGGGTTCAGAGGGCCTGGGCTAGGGCTGCACGCTTAGTGGTGGGGGTTCAGAGGGCCTGGGCTAGGGCTGCACGCTTAGTGGTGGGGGTTCAGAGGGCCTGGGCTACACACACATCCAGATACACCTGTGACCTAGGGCAGTAGCTCTCAGTTAGGGCTCAGAGGGCCGCAGACTGACCTGAGGCCCTGGGCTTCCGGCGGGAGGTAGAAGGTGGGCAGCAGGTGGGCCGGGGGGATGCTGGGGAACTCCTGGGCACAGTCCGCCCTGCGAGGCCACAGCATCCTCTGCATGTCCTGAGGAAGAACACGCTTTAGGGTTCATCCCTGGCAGCCAGTGGCAGCCAGCAGCAGCCAGTGGCAGCCTGAAGCAGCCTGAAGCAGCCTGAAGCAGCCTGAAGCAGCCTGAAGCAGCCTGAAGCAGCCAGTAGCAGCCAGTGGCAGCCAGCAGCAGCCTGAAGCAGCCTGAAGCAGCCTGAAGCAGCCTGAAGCAGCCAGTAGCAGCTTGAAGCAGCCTGAAGCAGCCAGTAGCAGCCTGAAGCAGCCAGTAGTAGCCAGTAGTAGCCAGTGACAGCCAGTAGCAGCCTGAAGCAGCCAGAAGTAGCCAGTGGCAGCCAGTAAAAGCCAGTGGCAGCCAGTAGCAGCCAGTAACAGCCAGTAACAGCCAGTAACAGCCAGTAACAGCCAATAGCAGCCAGTAGCAGCCTGAAGCAGCCAGCAGCCAGCAGCAGCCTGTAGCCGCCAGCAAAAGCAGCTGTAGCCAGTGGCAGCCAGTGGCAGCCAGTGGCAGCCAGTAGCAGCCAGTAACAGCCAGTAACAGCCAATAGCAGCCAGTGGCAGCCAGTAGCAGCCTGAAGCAGCCAGCAGCAGCCAGCAGCAGCCAGCAGCAGCCTGTAGCCTCCAGTAGCAGCCAGCAGCCGCCAGTAGCCGCCAGCAGCCGCCAGCAGCAGCAGCATGGGCCTGCGGGGGGCGTGTCTCACCTGGGCGGGGCCCTGCCGGCCGCCCCAGAAGGCCACAGCGGGGTCCTGGTCCCCGGACACGGAGGGGTGGAGCTGGGGGCTGGAGGCCGTGAGGTTGGGGCTGCGGTCGGAGACCAGCGCCATGCTGGAGGCCACGGACACCTCCTCCCCGAACTAGGGAGGGAGGAAGGGAGGGAGAGGGACAACGTTGGGAACGCCGTGTGGAGGCCTCACTGAAGGATATTGGAAAAGCTTTGTGAACTGCTACTACTACTGCTAGTACTACTTCTACTAGTACTACTTGTATTACTAGGTGAGCCAACACCCACCTGAACGTAGTGGACGTGTTCAAACAGGTCCCCACGGTGATAGCGCACAGGGAGGTCAAAGGGGCAGAGGAGATGTCGCTGTGGCTGGCCGAGGCAACACATCTGGTGGTTCCCTGGAGACAGGAACCCACAGCGAGAGACAGACAGACACAGACAGGGACCCACAGCGAGACAGACAGACACAGACAGGGACCCACAGGGAGAGACAGGGAGACAGAGAGACAGACAGGAACTCACAGGGAGACAGACAGACAGAGAGACAGACAGGGAGAGACGGAGACAGAGAGACAGACACAGACAGGAACCCACAGGGAGACAGAGAGACAGAGAGACAGACAGGGAGAGACGGAGACAGAGAGACAGACACAGACAGGAACCCACAGGGAGACAGAGAGACAGAGAGACGGACAGGAACCCAGAGTGAGAGAGAGAGAGAGAGAGAGGGGAACCCACAGGGAGAGGGAGAGACAGACAGAAACAGAGAGAAACAGATAGAAAAAGACAGAGAGAGGGAGAGAGACAGCCAGACAGAAACAGAGAAAGAACATCAAAAAAAGACACATCTTGAGTAGTTTTAGTACGCCCTATTCTTTATTTATGTTTTGTGTTTGAAAGCGTTCTAGCCATGGCTGAATGGATATTGTGTAAGGGTGAAAACATGGTTTCTCCATGAGCCTGTGATCGTATAGTGGCGGCTAATCCTACTATGTGAAGAACGAGGCTGTATAGGGCGAGGTTACGGCTGTCGACCAGAACGGAGATATTAAACTGAACAGAAACTCATTCAGGTGAGTGGATGAGGCTTACAGAAGAAGGCTTTAATGAGAGGGTTGCTACAGTTACCAGCCTACCCCGCCCACAGCAACGTGATCGGTCATAACTACTTGAAGCAGGAGCAAGTCAAACGCCAGTCTGGTGGTGTGACCCGAGGGACAGACCAGCTGATCATACATGGGTTAGTACATGGGTTAGTCAGACATCAATACAGGCAGGGATGAATGGTTCTGTGAGCCATCAGGGAGGGCAGATGACCAAACAACATTCCAAAAAGTAATTCATTCAAGTTAAAAAATACATACATGAGTGAAACTCAATTATACACATCCTCGGAGTAAGGCAGAGAGGTAAAAAACTAAAATATGCCGCACTTGAACTTGATCACCACAAACAAGTAATTATGTTTTTGACCCCAACAACCACTACCCCTACAACTACTACTAAAACTATAGTCCTTTTTCCATCAAAAAGATAATGCGCTTTAAAATGATGCGCATCAAAAGTTAGTGCGACATATGTGATGGAAAAAGGGTTATATCGCTCTAACGCCGATTTTGTCGCACTAAGTTAATTCGCTCTGCAGAGGTGGTTTTCGGAAATGGATTCCAGGTCTAATGGATTTCAGGTATAATGGATTCCAGGTCTAATTGAATCCAGGTCTAATTGAATCCAGGTCTAATTGATTCCAGGTCTAATTGATTCCAGGTCTAATTGATTCCAGGTCTAATTGATTCCAGGTCTAGTTAATTGCGTGTGCAGCTCACCCAGCTGGGCCTCCTTGGCCATCTGCGTCTCGTGGATGATGTTGCGCAGGATCTGCTCTTCCTGCAGCAGCTTGTGCTTGTCTAGCGCCTCCTGCTGGCGGAGGTAGTGGTCGTGCTGCTTCTGGTACTCCTTCAGCTCGTTCAGCGTCCGCTGCAGCGACCTGTGGGAGGAGGTGCACCCGTTAGCGTGTGGAGTAGAGTAGTGCTCTGTGCTACACACAGATCATAGGTTGGGCTTTACGTCGTCACCTCACAGCTTTTCATTCCTTCTCATGATGTGAGCGTTGTGTGCTTTAACCGTCTGGATAGTCTATACACTGAGGCTACCTTTCAGACCTCTGTAATCTACTATATCTTTAAGCTCATCCGCCGCAGTCCTTTAAGCTGTACCGAGATAGGACTTGAGACTCGTGGCGCACCCCCTCAATAGTTCTGTTTTTTGTCTGCATTCAGACGGAAGGATGTTGGCGCCGTGTCTCCTGTCTGGTGAGTCTGTCTCCTGTCTGGTGAGTCTGTCTCCTGTCTGGTGAGTCTGTCTCCTGTCTGGTGAGTCTGTCTCCTGTCTGGTGGGTCTGTCTCCTGTCTGGTGTGTGTCTCCTGTCTGGTGAGTCTGTCTCCTGTCTGGTGAGTCTGTCTCCTGTCTGGTGGGTCTGTCTGCTGTCTGGTGAGTCTGTCTCCTGTCTGGTGGGTCTGTCTCCTGTCTCCTGTCTGGTGGGTCTGTCTCCTGTCTCCTGTCTGGTGTGTCTGTCTTCTGTCTGGTGGGTCTGTCTCCTGTCTCCTGTCTGGTGGGTCTGTCTCCTGTCTGGTGAGTCTGTCTCCTGTCTCCTGTCTGGTGGGTCTGTCTCCTGTCTCCTGTCTGGTGAGTCTGTCTCCTGTCTGGTGGGTCTGTCTCCTGTCTGGTGGGTCTGTCTCCTGTCTGGTGGGTCTGTCTCCTGTCTCCTGTCTGGTGAGTCTGTCTCCTGTCTGGTGAGTCTGTCTCCTGTCTGGTGGGTCTGTCTCCTGTCTGGTGAGTCTGTCTCCTGTCTGGTGAGTCTGTCTCCTGTCTGGTGAGTCTGTCTCCTGTCTGGTGAGTCTGTCTCCTGTCTGGTGGGTCTGTCTCCTGTCTGGTGGGTCTGTCTCCTGTCTCCTGTCTGGTGTGTCTGTCTCCTGTCTCCTGTCTGGTGAGTCTGTCTCCTGTCTGGTGAGTCTGTCTCCTGTCTCCTGTCTGGTGGGTCTGTCTCCTGTCTCCTGTCTGGTGGGTCTGTCTCCTGTCTGGTGGGTCCGCCTCCTGTCTCCTGTCTGGTGGATCTGTCTCCTGTCTGATGGGTCTGTCTCCTGTCTGTCTCCTGTCTCCTGTCTGGTGGGTCTGGTGTTGAGGCGCTCTGACCTGTGCTGGGCCTCCAGGCGCTGCTCCAGCTTCTGCTGACACAGCACAGCGTGCTTCCTGCGCAGGGCCTGCTCCAGGCCGGGCTGGGCCGCCAGGGCCTGCTCGTAGCACAGCACCGAGTGGTTGTACTCGCCCAGCATCTGCAGAGTGGGACAGCGCTGGGGTCAACCAAGGGTCACACGCAGCCACGCCCATCACAAAGTCACTCGTAACGTCAGCTGCCTCTCAAAGCTCACTGAATGGCCGTCTGAGTAACATGTCTGCTGGTGGCGTTGGCCTGTGATGGTGTTGTGGTTCTGGCCGTCTGAGTAACATGTCTGCTGGTGGCGTTGGCCTGTGATGGTGCTGTGGTTCTGGCCGTCTGAGTAACATGTCTGCTGGTGGCGTTGGCCTGTGATGGTGCTGTGGTTCTGGCCGTCTGAGTAACATGTCTGCTGGTGGCGTTGGCCTGTGATGGTGCTGTGGTTCTGAAAGAAGCTGACGCTGTGGGATGTGGCATCTGTTGTGGTGGTGGTTGTGGAATTCAATGGTCATGGGATCAGTAATGGGGGTGGTGGTGGTATTAGTAATGGTGGTGGTGGTGGTATTAGTAATGGTGGTGGTGGTAGTGGTGCCCATCGTGCTACTGGTGGTGGTGGTGGTGGTAGTAATGGTGCTGGTGGTAGTGGTGCCCATCGTGCTACTGGTGGTGGTGGTGGTATTAGTAATGGTGGTGGTGGTGGTGGTATTAGTAGTGGTGGTAGTGGTGCCCATGGTGCTACTGGTGGTGGTGGTGGCCATGGTGGGGGGGTCTTACGGCGTAGATGTTGCCCAGCGTGTAGTGGCAGGTGAACAGGTCTGAGGAGAGGTCCAGGGCGGCGTGGGCCAGGACCGCCGCGTCGGCCGAGAAGTGCGCGCGGTGCAGGATGTTGGCCATGTTCACCAGCGCCACGTCCTTGTGGGTCCTGCAGCGCACACAACACAAGGGGGTCCCCTTAGACACACACACAACACAAGGGGGTCCCCTTAGACACACACACACAACACAAGGGGGGTCCCCTTAGACGCACACACACAACACAAGGGGGTCCCCTTAGACGCACACACACAACACAAGGGGGGTCCCCTTAGACGCACACACACAACACAACACAAGGGGGTCCCCTTAGACGCACACACACAACACAACACAAGGGGGTCCCCTTAGACGCACACACACAACACAACACAAGGGGGGTCCCCTTAGACGCACACACAACACAAGGGGGTCCCCTTAGACGCACACACACAACACAAGGGGGTCCCCTTAGACGCACACACACACACAACACAAGGGGGTCCCCTAAGAGGCACACACACAACACAACACAAGGGGGTCCCCTTAGACGCACACACACAACACAAGGGGGGTCCCCTTAGACGCACATACACAACACAACACAAGGGGGGTCCCCTTAGACGCACACACACAACACAACACAAGGGGGGTCCCCTTAGACGCACACACACAACACAACACAAGGGGGGTCCCCTTAGACGCACACACACAACACAAGAGGGGTCCCCTTAGACGCACACACACACACAACCCAAGAGGGGTCCCCTTAGACGCACACACACAACACAACACAACACAAGGGGGTCCCCTTAGACGCACACACACAACACAACGCAACACAAGGGGGGTCCCCTTAGACGCACACACACACAACACAAGAGGGGTCCCCTTAGATGCACACACACACACAACACAACACAAGGGGGGTCTGGCCGCTAACCCTAACCCTAGCCCTAACCCTCATCCAATATTTTTTAACTATCCGTCGACGCCATGGACCTATTTGTCGACGCAACGGAGACGGCAAGGGCTGTGATTGGGCCTAACTAAATCATTTATGGAATCACGTCTCCGGTTTGACTTTGCGCCTTAATTACTTTGCACATTGTTTACTTTGCACCTTAAGGACCAATAAAACACCAAATAAGATTTGAAAAGCTTTGGAAGTTTATTTACGACACGGCTTACATGGTTTGTAGACAACATATAAGATAGATCGGGCGGCGAATTGCATTTGTATCCGACATCCCGACGGAGAGCTGCTGAGCGGATTACGAAGTCGGAGTAGTATACTTTAGCTAAACGGTCTGGTTGGAAATCCGACTACAAGTTTTAAATTCTGCATCGCAAAACAAGCCTTTACATTCGCCATATTAACGCTATCCGTTAATACCGTGACGGTTCAGTACCGATACGTGTACCGTCACACCCCTACGGTAAATGTATGGATAACATATAGGTCCAGGCCCGGACGCTGTGTGTGGCCACGGTGAGGGGGTAGGGGGGTGGACCTGATAAAGGGGGCTCTGGGGGCTCCTACCTGGGGGAGAAATGGAGGGCGCGCACCACACAGTCCACCGCCCGGCGCGGCTCGTTCTTCACACGCCAGTAGAAGGAGGCCAGGTTATAGAGGACCCAGGAGGACGAGTTCTGCAGCGCACACACACACACACACACACACACACACACACGCACACGCACGCACGCACGCACGCACACACACACACACATGTTCAGCAATATGTTAAAATCTTTCCCTAATGTACAAATTGTAATATTTTGCACGAAATGGAAGTAGATAGAGAAGCCATAACAGGTTTAAACATGTACTCACTAGCCGGGCTCCACATTCTTACTGCCTTGTTTTGCAATAAATATTATAATAAATGGTAAGGGGTTAATGCTAACAAACGATTATGGTTTTGTCGATGATTCTAAATTCTAGCCTAAAGCACTGAACAATAAGTAATCCATGATGGTCCGGGGGGCCCCCGGTGAGGGGTCCGGGGGGCCCCAGGTGAGGGGTGCGGGGGGCGGGCCTACCCTCAGCAGGCCCTGGTGGATGCGATGGCCGACCTCGTCCACGCTGTGGCCCAGCTTGTGAGAGAGGGAGGTGAAGATGGGGTCGTCCTTAGACAGCAGGGGGGAGGTCAGGTTCACCCTCTCCTGTACCCCCTAGAACAGAGAGAGAGAGAGAGAGAGAGAGAGAGAGAGAGAGAGAGAGAGAGAGAGAGAGAGAGAGAGAGAGAGAGAGAGAGAGAGTTGGGGGATAGAGAGAGAGAGAGAGAAGAGAGACAGAGAGACAGAGACAGAGAGAGAGAGAGAGAGAGAGAGAGAGAGACAGAGAGAGAGAGAGAGAGTTAATGGGGAGCAGAGAGCGCTACATTAGATCAGAAATGTAAACATAAAGATGCATGGTAATGACCAAATCCCTCCTCTGTTCTTCATTGATGGCCAGCAAACAAAGAGCATTATGGGGTCAATAAGGAGACATAGCCGGAGATCGATGTTGAGCATCAATAAACATTCTGCTGCACAGAAACCATACTGCATCGACAGAACGGAGACATGGATAATCTGTAATTAAGAAGAAACTGGAACTCAGTCAGTTAATAAATCAAGAGTGAGGAAAAAAAGGGAGCGTTGATTTTTAAAGGTTGCTGAAGGTAAACGTCTGTGCAGAACGATGGTCCAGTCTAAGGGGGGCAGGGGCTCACTCACCCTGAGATGCTGGAAGGCGTGGATGCTGTAGGGCAGCTCAGAGATCTGACTGCAGTCCGGCCTCTCCAGGTCGGGGGGGAGGGCTGACCTGGAGTCCACATGCTCTTCGGGACTGAGGACAATAGACAAATCAATGCATTAATGGTAACATAAAGCAGCAAACAACTGTTGGCCAACTCAACCTTCTAATCATGAAGGAGACCCGTATGAAGGACAGGGTGGAGCTAGGCCTGGCCCCTGGGCCCCTGCTGACCTGATGGCCTGGCTCTCCAGGGAGATGTAGGTGCCGTCATAGAGGTCCAGGTCCCCCAGAGGCACCTTGGCCAGGATACAGTCCGAGTCCTCCTTGTAGTGCCTCTGTTCCAGCCCCGTGTCCCGGTCCTCGTTCTCCTCGATGTGGATCTTCTGCTCCACAAGTTGCTTCTGTGTCAAAGCAGAGCAGGGCAGTCAATCAAAGCTCATTGGTGGCTGAACAAAAGGTTAGATAACAGGACAGGACACATGACTGGATGTACTGTGTGTTTGTCATGAACGTCTGTTAGGTTGTGTGGTTTCAAAGCACCTCCAGCTTCTTGAGGTAGTTGACGCGGGTCTCCTGTCTCATGAAGATAACCACGTCGTGAGGGTGCTTGAGGTTCAGAGGAGAGTCTACCTGCAACAATGTGGTTCAGGTGGTCAGTGATGGATAAGAGACCTTTAATGTCATTGCCAGAGGAAAACGTAGCAGAATATTATGTTTATTATTATATCATTCATCATTGGCCGTTGACACACATCAGATTTATTTAGAGATAACAGACAACTATGATGCAAATGTACCATCTGATGTGTTGGATAGGATCATGGAGTTTACTAGAATAACAAATTGTAACGGTCTGACACCTAGAGCACGTGCAGAGGACGGAGAACGTGAAGTTGAACCCGGTCAACGTGAACATCAAGACCCTGACCGAAAACACACGTTACCGTGTACGTTAAACCCACTGACGTTAACGTGTACGTCTTCAACACCTTCACGTTACCGTGTTCAACACCCTCACGTGTACGTGTTGAACAGCCTCCCATTGACGTGAAAGTGTTCAACAGCCTCCCGTTAACGTGAAAGTGTTCAACACCCTCACGTTAACGTGTACGTTTTCAACACCCTCCTGTTGACGTGTACGTGTGTCAGACAGCGCTAGCCACGTTACAGCTAACGGCGGCTAGCGACTCAAACCCTTCTGTCAGTTAATGTTCATGTTAGTGATGATGAAAGAGGAACCCTGTCTGAGCTCAGCTACAGCGGAGGAGGCATATGGTAGACGATAGATAGAGGGGATAGAGGAGATCGATGAGCTAGTTGGCGGCTAGCAACTGTCGGTGTTATGCCGCTAGCCTGCAGTGCTACGTTAGCCGGTAGCTCGTACTTGTTGTTGTATCTTCCCGTCCTCGGTGACCACCCAGTGGGTCGTGGCACCGGCGCGGTCCGCCAGCAAGAGGAGGGTACACAGAACCGTCAGGATCCTCCCGGGGAAATGTGTTTTTCGGGAACCGTTGACGCGACAGAGCGAAGACTCGGGATAATCGTTCCCGAGGTCCGCCATCTTTACGTCTCCTCTGCTGCGGCGACCCGTGAAAACTCCCGCCACCGGGGGGCGCACGAGGGCGCCGTCCGTAACTCACTGCGTTGTCTCGGCGACCGCGGGAAAGCTCGTGTGGCGATGGGTCCATGGTATCTCTCGCGACAAGTCTGCATGGCCGCCATATTGGAGCGGTCAATGTCTATTAATGGGCTGTTGCAATATGAATGGGCTGTTCCAAGTTGAATGGGCAGTACCAATGTGAATGGGCTGTACCAATATTAACGGGCTGTACCATTATGTTTTGAGTACCAATATGAAACGGACTTCCCCTCCGTGACGTCTGGAGGATCAGGAAACTAAAAAGAAAACTTCTCCTGTGAGGTGAGAGTTTACGGAAACGCGTTAACGTGGAGCGATAAGCTGGAGTTAGGAGGAGGAGAGGTGAGTCTGGACACCAGTCAGGGGGACCGTCAGGGCCAGTAGCTCTACTGGTTTCTGTACTGGTTTCGGTACTGGTTTCTACACTGGTTTCAGTGAGGATGTTGTTAGTTCCGCATCAGCCTCGCCAGGCGGGGACGCTCCACCCAAACACCACCAGGATGGAGGGGATCGCGTTATATCATGTTTACCCAGATGAACCTAAACCTTCAGACAGACTCCCCAAGATACCTCCTCCTGTTACCGAATGGGGGTCGTGAGCTGAGGTTAGATAACACGAGTAGCAGGGTGGGGTCCAGGGCGGTGCACCTCCGGGTGGAGCGACGCGCCTCTTTATGGCGTTTATGTATGGCTGGCAATCAGCCGACGGTTCTAGATCGTTTGCTCTGTGCTCCCTGCAGGTGGCTCTAGATCGGTTGATCTGTGCTCCTGCAGGTGGTTCTAGATCGATTGATCTGTGCTCCTGCAGGTGGTTCTAGATCGGTTGCTCTGTGCTCCCTGCAGGTGGCTCTAGATCGGTTGCTCTGTGCTCCCTGCAGGTGGCTCTAGATCGGTTGCTCTGTGCTCCTGCAGGTGGCTCTAGATCGGTTGCTCTGTGCTCCTGCAGGTGGCTCTAGATCCGTTGCTCTGTGCTCCTGCAGATGGCTGCGTTCTACGACAGTGAGCAGGACAGCCTGGAGGCGGAGCGCAGTGGCGGCGGCGGGGAGCTGTCCAGTTGTGCGATGGCCATGCTGGAGAAGGAGCGGGAGTCTCTGCTCAGCCCGTCCGAGAGCTCGGGGACGCTGTTCGGGAGCACGCCCACCTCCCTGCTGACCGCCGCCCCCCTGCAGGGCTACGACGTGGAGTTTGACCCCCCCCTCGAGAGCAAATACGAGTGCCCCATCTGCCTCATGGCGCTGCGCAACGCCATCCAGACGCCCTGCGGACACCGCTTCTGCAAGCACTGCATCCAGAAGTCCATCCGGTACGAATCGGCTGAGGTTCAGCCCGGCCCGCAGCCCTCAGGGGCCGTAGCACTAATACAGGCTGCTCTACCACCTCAGGGACTGTAGCACTAATACAGGCTGCTCTACCACCTCAGGGACTGTAGCACTAATACAGGCTGTTCTACCACCCTGAGGGACTGTAGCACTAATACAGGCTGCTCTACCACCCTGAGGGACTGTAGCACTAATACAGGCTGCTCTACCGCCCTGAGGACTGTAGCACTAATACAGGCTGCTCTACCACCCTGAGGGACTGTAGCACTAATACAGGCTGCTCTACCACCCTGAGGACTGTAGCACTAATACAGGCTGCTCTACCACCTCAGGGACTGTAGCACTAATACAGGCTGCTCTACCACCTCAGGGACTGTAGCACTAATACAGGCTGCTCTACCACCTCAGGGACTGTAGCACTAATACAGGCTGCTCTACCACCCTGAGGGACTGTAGCACTAATACAGGCTGCTCTACCACCTCAGGGACTGTAGCACTAATACAGGCTGCTCTACCACCCTGAGGGACTGTAGCACTAATACAGGCTGCTCTACCACCCTGAGGGACTGTAGCACTAATACAGGCTGCTCTACCACCTCAGGGACTGTAGCACTAATACAGGCTGCTCTACCACCCTGAGGGACTGTAGCACTAATACAGGCTGCTCTACCGCCCTGAGGACTGTAGCACTAATACAGGCTGCTCTACCACCCTGAGGGACTGTAGCACTAATACAGGCTGCTCTACCGCCCTGAGGACTGTAGCACTAATACAGGCTGCTCTACCACCCTGAGGGACTGTAGCACTAATACAGGCTGCTCTACCACCCTGAGGGACTGTAGCACTAATACAGGCTGCTCTACCGCCTCAGGGACTGTAGCACTAATACAGGCTGCTCTACCGCCTCAGGGACTGTAGCACTAATACAGGCTTGATTAAAGAAAAGTTCTGATTCCTACAACAAACAATACAAAGAAGTAAATACCTTGTTTTAATCAAATACTAACTGGGTTTGTTCCTCACACAGATCCGTCCTCATGAGGAACTTGTTTGTTTAGTTGAACGATGCGTTCTAACGATGATGCGCTCTAAATATGCGTTCCTCCTCCTGCAGCGACACCGGCCAGCGCTGTCCCGTGGACAACGAGATGCTCTCAGAGGAGCAGCTCTTTCCTGATAACTTTGCCAAAAGGGAGATCCTGTCCCTCACGGTTCGCTGTCCCAACGCCGGCTGCAAACACAAGATGGAGCTCAGGCACCTGGAGGTAGAAACGCTGAACCAGTCTGAACCAGTATGAACCAGTATGAACCAGTCTGAACCAGTATGAACCAGTCTGAACCAGTCTGAACCAGTATGAACCAGTATGAACCAGTATGAACGCGTAGCGTCTGCTGAAGTGACAACAAGCTGGTGTACACATGAGTTAAGAGAGGGAGCAGAACAGAGCTAGCTTTTACTAAAAGAAAGGGAAGACAAGCTTTGATTGGTCAGAGAGAAGCCTGGAGCGGCTCATTCAGACCTAATGTCAACCAATAGAAAAGCTCTCATGCCAAGGCATGTGCAGGCACTCTCGTATTCCCACAGCGCCTTTCACTCTAATAGCTGACTGATGGCTTTATCATTTCTAACTAATTACACTCGAATAATGGGGCTCCACTCTTGCCTGCAGCACGTTTTTTAAGCAGACAAGAATATCTTCTCGAAACAGTGATGTTGTGTTTTGGAGCAGTCTAGTCCAACAGCTGACCTGGTGTCCTCCATGCGCCCCCCAGACCCACGTGGGCCAGTGTCCCTTCGCCACCCTGCTGTGCCCCCACTGCCAGCAGGCCGTGCTGAAGAGCAGCTTGGAGGAGCACGCCACGCTGCAGTGCCTCCGGCGCCTGGTCTCCTGCCCTGACTGCGTGGCCAGCTTCGTCTACGAGGAGCAGCAGGTAGAGCCTCTCACCCCCTGCTGCCGGGCCGTTGGACCAAAACTCAGATCTCCATATCTTGTGTTTGAATGGCGATAGACGATATTATAACGATATTTTGAACAAAACGGGTAAAGTGTGTAGTTTTAACTTAACGCCACAAGTATTCACCATCAACCATTTATTTAGGTTTAGGTTTTGTTTTTTTGCACAACGAAGCACAGCTGTGCTTTAACAAGTTATTTAAGGGATAATGTATAGAACGCCGGTCATTACCTGGAAAATAAGCCCCGACAGGGCGAACAGGGCTTCGCAGGGGCTTATTTTCGATAATGACCGGCGACGTTCTATACATTATCCCGCTTATTACACGGCTACTGCCAAAACAACAATAACTTTACATGGTGTGTCTTTTTACAATTTATTTGTTACCAGCATTCGTAGTGTTGATCGAAATAGTCTGCCCCAAAGACGAGAGAGAGAGAGAGAGAGAGAGAGAGAGAGAGAGAGAGAGAGAGAGAGAGAGAGAGAGAGAGAGAGAGAGAGAGAGAGAGAGAGAGAGAGAGAGAGAGAGAGAGAGAGAGAGAGAGAGAGAGAGAGAGAGACCGCCCTCCCTACTGGCCTGCTGCCTTCAGGCCAGTAGGGCCCTCACATCCACTCACACCCTGCTGCCTTCAGGCCAGTAGGGCCCTCACATCCACTCACACCCTGCTGCCTTCAGGCCAGTAGGGCCCTCACATCCACTCACACCCTGCTGCCTTCAAGGACAGTAGGGCCCTCACATCCACTCAATGACAGCGGAGAGGAGTTCTGGAAGTCAGCAGCCTGATGTATTGACTCATTGATTGATGTGTAATGAAAGGTGCTCCCCTGAGCCTCCGGTCTCCTTCTTGTCTTCCAGCTTCACGAGCTGCAGTGTCCATTCGCCAACGTGAAGTGCCAGTACTGTGGGCTGGAGCTCATCAGGGACCAGGTGGGTGGGGCTGAATGGAGAAGTAGCGTTCCATCCACGTGAGACACATGCTGAGTTATAACAGACGGAGGAGGCCTAATGGGAGCTGCTCAGACGCCTGAGGGGAAACCATGGCTGCCTGCTTCATGGACCATCAGTGGCCCATCCCTGTAATGTGGTGGATGTGTGCACGCTCCAGTGACTGATGTCCTCTTTTGCAGATGGAGTCTCACTGTGACACCGACTGTCCCAAAGCGCCCATCGCCTGCACCTTCAGCACCTTCGGCTGCCAGGAGCGGGTAAGAAGCAGACCTCAGGGTGCAGCCTCATGACGCGCTGTGATTGGTTCCTCAGCCTCATGACGCGCTGTGATTGGTCCCTCAGATGCAGCGGCACAACCTGGCGCAGCACACGCAGGAGTTCACCCAGATGCACATGCGCTACATGGCCGAGTTTGTGCGCAGCATGAGCCTGGGCGAGACCGCGCCCAAATCGCTGTGGCTGCCGGGGGCGTCCTGCTCGTCCTCAGAGGACCAGGGGGCGGCGGGGCCCCCCCCGGGCCCCTGCGGCCCCCGGGGGTCCTCCATGTGGAGCGGGGCTAGCGGCGCCGCCTCCTGCCAGAGCAGCGAGGTCAGCCAGACGCTGCGGGAGATGGACGGACGCCTGGTGACACAGGACCACCAGCTGAGAGAGCTGGTCATCGGGAAGGAGACGCAGGTAACCCTAGCCCCTCAGAGCAGGTAACCCTAGCCCCTCAGAGCAGGTAACCCTAGCCCCTCAGAGCAGGTAACCCTAGCCCCTCAGAGCAGGTAACCCTAGCCCAACATAGAGCAGGTAACCCTAGAACCTCAGAGCAGGTAACCCTAGCCCACCAGAGCAGGTAACCCTAGCCCCTCAGAGCAGGTAACCCTAGCCCCTCAGAGCAGGTAACCCTAGCCCCTCAGAGCAGGTAACCCTAGCCCCTCAGAGCAGGTAACCCTAGCCCACCAGAGCAGGTAACCCTAGCCCCTCAGAGCAGGTAACCCTAGCCCACCAGAGCAGGTAACCCTAGCCCCTCAGAGCAGGTAACCCTAGCCCCTCAGAGCAGGTAACCCTAGCCCCTCAGAGCAGGTGCAGCCTCAGACGGCTCCAGTCTGACGGCCCTGGTGTGCGCCCCCTGCAGGGCGGGCAGCTGGCGGAGATGCGTCGGCGGGTGGCGGTGCTGGAGGAGACGGTGAAGGAGCTGGAGGCGCAGCAGTGCCAGGGGATCTTCGTGTGGCGGCTGCGGGGGTTCTCGGCGCTGCTGCGGAACCAGGAGCAGGGGGTGGCGGTGGTGGAACACAGCCCCTGCTTCTACACGGGCCGGCCCGGCTACAAGCTCTGCCTCCGGCTGCACCTGCAGGCGCCCAACGCCCCGCGCTGCTCCAACTTCATCTCCCTGTTCGTGCACACCATGCAGGGGGTGTACGACGCCCAGCTGAGCTGGCCCTTCCAGGGCACCATCCGGCTGGCGGTGCTGGACCAGGGCGCCGAGGGCCAGCACCACATGGAGGAGATGGACACCAAGCCCGACCTGCAGGCCTTCCAGAGGCCCACCATCGCGCGCAACCCCAAGGGCTTCGGCTACGTCACCTTCCTGCACCTCAACCAGCTGCAGCAGCGCGCCTACGTCAAGGACGACACCCTGATGGTGCGCTGCGAGGTCGGGCTGCGCTTCGACGCCGTGCTGCGCCGCGAGGGCGCCGCCATGACCCCCCGGGGCCCCGAGGACCCCCCGGGGCCCCGGGACGTCTAGGGGCCCCGAGGACGCCCAGGGGGCCCGGGACGTTTAGGGGCCCCGAGGACGCCAAAGGGGCTCTGGGGGGTCTAGGGGCCCCGGGACGTGTAGGGGCCCAGAGGACGTGTAGGGGCCCCGAGGACGTCTAGGGGCTCAGGGGGGGGGGGCCCTCAGAGGGACTCAGGGGCCCTCAGAGGGACTCAGGGGCCCAGACGAGGCCCAGAGGGGTTCAGGGCGACGGGATTGTTCACATTCTCTAGGCTGTTATGAAATTGTGGGATTTTGTTATTTTATTCTTTTATATTTTCAATTTCTTTGACTACTTTCACGGCTCAGTAATTAGGAGTTAGTTCCTCTAATTTCAAACCTTCCTTTGGCTATAAAATTATTCACCTATAGTCAGATACAAGAAGGTGATGTAATCATGTATTCATCTGTCATATAAGAGCTGTGTGTGCCTTGTTATTGCTACTGCACACACACACACACACACACACACACGAGCGCGCGCACACGCACAAAGCCTGGCATCCTGAACCCATCCGAGAAAAACACAATTTCTTTGTGCTGCTTATTTTCAGTCACGTATCATGACACTCTGCTTACGGTTCTGGACACTTCAATGTCACTACACTTTGAGATGCGCTAACGGGAACTGGTTTGCCGTGTTGGTTAACATTACATTGAGTCTGTACAGACATGCCGACTAGCGGTATAACAACACGATTGGTCAGAAGACTTGGTTGTTGGTAAATGCTAGATCAAGAACAAACAAAATGATGGGTTTCTACAACAATAGTTTTGATTTCTGGTCTTGTTAAGCTTTATGGTCATCTACATATCTTCAGAGCTGTTTTCTATTAGTTCAGGTATTGTGGAAGAGATTTATTCAACTCAAATCTCAAAAGTGTAAATTGTTAGGGAATAACGGAAGGTAAGAGCATCTCACTCCAACTCTGAGGTCAAAGAAGCGTTTGTGACTCAGACCAAGAAGAGACTGAAGAGAGAGAATCATACTTATTATCTAGAATGTGCGACTTTTATTATATAAGAGTGATGTTCCTTCTGGACCTTCTTCTGAACACTGCCCACCTCTGGCAGAAGATCACCTGTAGGCCAGATCTCCTATTCTTGTTTCAGCCATGTTTTATGGTTTATTACACTTTGTAATCCACTGTTTTACCAAGACATTATCAACACACTTTTTTTTCGATAAACCAATAATGCTTTTGGACATTTTGTTTACAGAAAACGACTGCATATTTAGTGCCTTCATCCGCTGGTTGTGTGTTGTGGAGCAGCACTGTGTGTTTGTGGAGCTGTGTGTTTGTGGTGGATGATGAGACTCAGACTTGGAGAAGACGCGCAGTCGAACCCCAGGAGGTGGTCGGCCACCCAACCTGCCCATGGCGGCCAGTGGACCACCATATGATGATGATTTGTTTGTGCTTTGTTGCTTTTAATCATCAGCTGTCAACCCATTCTCGCAGCTCCATGTTAAGAAGGCCAACTTTTTGATTCTGATGAATCCAAGCCACAGGATGAATCATCTTTTTTTGACCACAGCTTTGAAAAATCACAGTTGACATTGTGCTAATAAAAGAAAAACTGAATAATAAACAACTAGTGTAGTGAAAACATTTTAATCGTGTCTCTGCTAAGGTGGGTCTTCACCTCAAGTGAAAGGGAAAAGCTTTGAAACATTTGGTACTGACTCAATTTAAAAGTGTTGAGTTTTCTAAAGTATTGTATTTGTCTTTATCTGAATTGATATCCTGTATGGAAATGAGCAAACGCACGTTGGATCTCCTGGTGTCCTTCCATCTAGCGCTTCTCCTCATCGATGTACGGGAACTTCTTGTTGGCCCCGTAGCCCTGCTGTCTGGCCCGGGGCCCGGCGGCCTCGGCCTCCTCCTCTCCAGCGGCCTGGGGCCGGCCTCTGCCCCCCCCCACCTGGGCTCCTGACAACGACACTGCAGCGGCAACAACGGCCATAGTTAGCACCTGCTTTAGTTCTAGATGTAGGGCATTTAGGAGACGCTTTATCCAAAACAAGCTACAATAACATCAGTCAGGAGGAGGTGGAACAGCTCATGGCCGTCGGTTCAGTCAGCGGGTTCAGAGAAACAAGTGTCAGGTGAGAGTATGGTACTGGTGAGCAGCCGGTCTCCCAGTAGGTTAGGTCAGTATGGTACTGGTGAGCAGCCGGTCTCCCAGTAGGTTAGGTCAGTGTGGTACTGGTTATCAGTTGGTCTCCCAGTAGGTTAGGTCAGTGTGGTTCTGGTTATCAGCCGGTCTCCTAGTAGGTTAGGTCAGTATGGTACTGGTTATCAGCTGGTCTCCCAGTAGGTTAGGTCAGTATGGTACTGGTTATCAGCTGGTCTCCCAGTAGATTAGCTCAGTATGGTACTGGTTATCAGCCGGTCTCCCAGTAGGTTAGGTCAGTGTGGTACTGGTTATCAGCTGGTCTCCCAGTAGGTTAGGTCAGTGTGGTACTGGTTATCAGCCGGTCTCCTAGTAGGTTAGGTCAGTATGGTACTGGTTATCAGCTGGTCTCCCAGTAGGTTAGGTCAGTATGGTACTGGTGAGCAGCCGGTCTCCCAGTAGGTTAGGTCAGTATGGTACTGGTTATCAGCCGGTCTCCCAGTAGGTTAGGTCAGTATGGTACTGGTTATCAGCCGGTCTCCCAGTAGGTTAGGTCAGTATGGTACTGGTTATCAGCCGGTCTCCCAGTAGGTTAGGTCAGTATGGTACTGGTTATCAGCCGGTCTCCCAGTAGGTTAGGTCAGTATGGTACTGGTGAGCAGCTGGTCTCCCAGTAGGTTAGGTCAGTATGGAACTGGTTATCAGCCGGTCTCCCAGTAGGTTAGGTCAGTATGGTACTGGTGAGCAGCCGGTCTCCCAGTAGGTTAGGTCAGTATGGTACTGGTGAGGAGGACTGACTCACTGGGAGACTTGGGGGCGTCCCGGCCACACTTCAGGGTGCTCTGAGCGAAGCACTCGGCCAACCAGGACAGAACCTCACCGCAGTACCGCACCTGGAGGACAGAGAACACTGAACCCCAGAACACTGAACCCCAGAACACTGAACCCCAGAACACTGAACCCCAGAGAACACTGAACCCCAGAGAACACTGAACCCCAGAGAACACTGAACCCCAGAGAACACTGAACCCCAGAGAACACTGAACCCCAGAGAACACTGAACCCCAGAGAACACTGAACCCCAGAACACTGAACCCCAGAGAACACTGAACCCCAGAGAACACTGAACCCCAGAGAACACTGAACCCCAGAGAACACTGAACCCCAGAGAACACTGAACCCCAGAGAACACTGAACACTGAACCCCAGAAAACACTGAACCCCAGAGAACACTGAACCCCAGAGAACACTGAACCCCAGAGGCTCCGCTACCTGTGGGCGAACAGCCCCGCCCCCCCGGGGCCCCTTCAGTCCGGAGGTTGGACTGAACAGCCCCCCCCCCCGGGGCCCCTTCAGTCCGGAGGTTGGACAGAACAGCCCCCCCCCTGGGACCCCTTCAGTCTGGAGCTTCCTCTCACCTGGGCTTCAACGCTCACCATCCTCTTCTCCTGGTCCTTGAAGCCCCCGGCCATCCTCAGCAGGCTCTGCACCCTGAGGGGCAGGTCACAGGTCAGAGGTCAAAGGTCAGAGGGACAGGCCTCAGGTCAGGAGGTGGTTGGAGGAGGTGGTGTTAGGTGGAGGAGGAGGTGGTTTTAGGTGGAGGAGGAGGTGGTGTTAGGTGGAGGAGGAGGTGGTGCTAGGTGGAGGTGGTGGTGTTAGGTGGAGGTGGTGGTGTTAGGTGGAGGAGGAGGTGGTGTTAGGTGGAGGTGGTGGTGCTAGGTGGAGGAGGAGGTGGAGGAGGTGGTGATAGGTGGAGGAGGAGGTGGCGTTAAGTGGAGGTGGTGGTGCTAGGTGGAGGAGGAGGAGGTGGTGTTAGGTGGAGGTGGTGTTGCTAGGTGGAGGAGAGGGTGGTGTTAGGTGGAGGTGGTGGTGCTAGGTGGAGGAGGTGGTGGTGCTAGGTGGAGGAGGAGGTGGTGTTAGGTGGAGGTGGTGTTGCTAGGTGGAGGAGAGGGTGGTGTTAGGTGGAGGTGGTGGTGCTAGGTGGAGGAGGAGGTGGTGCTAGGTGGAGGAGGTGGTGTTAGGTGGAGGAGGAGGTGGTGTTAGGTGGAGGAGGAGGTGGTGTTAGGTGGAGGAGGTGGTGTTAGGTGGAGGAGGAGGTGGTGTTAGGTGGAGGAGGAGGTGGTGTTAAGTGGAGGAGGAGGTGGTGTTAGGTGGAGGTGGTGGTGCTAGGTGGAGGAGGAGGTGGTGTTAGGTGGAGGAGGTGGTGTTATGTGGAGGAGGTGGTGTTGGGTGGAGGAGGAGGTGGTGTTAGGTGGAGGAGGAGGTGGTGTTAGGTGGAGGTGGTGGTGCTAGGTGGAGGAGGAGGTGGTGTGAGGTGGAGGTGGTGTTAGGTGGAGGAGGTGGTGTTGGGTGGAGGAGGAGGTGGTGTTAGGTGGAGGAGGAGGTGGTGTTAGGTGGAGGTGGTGGTGCTAGGTGGAGGAGGAGGTGGTGTTAGGTGGAGGTGGTGGTGCTAGGTGGAGGAGGAGGTGGTGTTAGGTGGAGGTGGTGGTGCTAGGTGGAGGAGGAGGTGGTGTTAGGTGGAGGTGGTGGTGCTAGGTGGAGGAGGAGGTGGTGTGAGGTGGAGGTGGAGGTGTTGTTAGGTGGAGGAGGAGGTGTTGTTAGGTGGAGGTGTTGGGTGGAGGAGGAGGAGCAGCATTACTTGGAGGAGGTGCTCCTGAGCCGCTCCTCGCTGCTCTCCAGCAGTCGGCACTCCTGGTGGGCGAGGTAGTTCTCCTTCTGGACCGTCTCCCAGGTCATCAGCCGCTGGTCCAGGCCGGCCGAAGCTCCCTCTCTGGGGGAGAGAGGGGGAGAGGGGGAGAGGGGGAGGGGGGGGAGAGAGAGGGTGTTGTTGAAGGTGAGCCCACAGGGGGCGCTACAGGGACTGGTTCTCTGAACGCAGCGTGTTGAAGGTGGGCCACCAGGGGGCGCTACAGGGACTGGTTCTCTGAACGCAGCGTGTTGAAGGTGGGCCACCAGGGGGCGCTACAGGGACTGGTTCTCTAAACGCAGCGTGTTGAAGGTGGGCCACCAGGGGGCGCTACAGGGACTGGTTCTCTAAACGCAGCGTGTTGAAGGAGGGCCACCAGGGGGCGCTACAGGGACTGGTTCTCTGAACGCAGTGTGTATAAGGTGGGCCACCAGGGGGCGCTACAGGGACTGGTTCTCTGAACGCAGCGTGTTGAAGGTGGGCCACCGGGGGGCGCTACAGGGACTGGTTCTCTGAACTCAGCGTGTTCAAGGAGGGCCACCAGGGGGCGCTACAGGGACTGGTTCTCTGAACGCAGCGTGTATAAGGTGCGCCACCAGGGGGCGCTACAGGGACTGGTTCTCTGAACGCAGCGTGTTGAAGGAGGGCCACCAGGGGGCGCTACAGGGACTGGTTCTCTGAACGCAGCGTGTATAAGGTGGGCCACCAGGGGGCGCTACAGGGACTGGTTCTCTAAACGCAGCGTGTATAAGGTGGGCCACCAGGGGGGCTCCAGGGACTGGTTCTCTAAACGCAGCGTGTTGAAGGAGGGCCACCAGGGGGCGCTCCAGGGACTGGTTCTCTAAACGCAGCGTGTTGAAGGAGGGCCACCAGGGGGCGCTACAGGGACTGGTTCTCTAAACGCAGCGTGTATAAGGTAGGCCACCAGGGGGCGCTCCAGGGACTGGTTCTCTAAACGCAGCGTGTATAAGGTGGGCCACCAGGGGGCGCTCCAGGGACTGGTTCTCTGAACGCAGCGCGTTGAAGGAGGGCCACCAGGGGGCGCTACAGGGACTGGTTCTCTGAACGCAGCAGGTATAAGGTGCGCCACCAGGGGGCGCTACAGGGACTGGTTCTCTGAACGCAGCGTGTATAAGGTGGGCCACCAGGGGGCGCTACAGGGACTGGTTCTCTGAACGCAGCGTGTTGAAGGAGGGCCACCAGGGGGCGCTACAGGGACTGGTTCTCTGAACGCAGCGTGTATAAGGTGCGCCACCAGGGGGCGCTACAGGGACTGGTTCTCTGAACGCAGCGTGTATAAGGTGGGCCACCAGGGGGCGCTACAGGGACTGGTTCTCTGAACGCAGCGTGTATAAGGTGGGCCACCAGGGGGCGCTACAGGGACTGGTTCTCTGAACGCAGCGTGTATAAGGTGCGCCACCAGGGCGTGCTCCAGGCGCCTCTCGTACCCAGGTGCTCCTGCTTGGGCTCGGTCCTCTTCACCACGCTGAGCAGCAGCTGGGACAGGTGGCTGATGATGATGAAGGGCGGGGCCAGCGCAGGCCGGCTGTGGTACTCCACGATCAGGTGGTAGCGCTGGTACTTCCAGTAGATGTCGGTGTGCTCCTGCACCACCTGGAAGGTGTAGCTAGGGGGAGAGGAGGGTGGAGCGTTCAGAGGTCAGTATCATAGATGGTACACACGGTGGAGGGAATGGTTCCAGACACTTAATGCAGGTTCAAGCTACTACCCTGCAGGTCACACTAAAGCCCAGTTCAGACCAAAGATTCACCTTGCAACGGCTTGCAACTTGCAACTCCTTGCGACTCCTTGCGACAAGACGGGCTGCGACGTTCTAAAACTGGGCCGTTCACACTGGCTGCAACGCGCTACAACGGGCTGCGACGCTAGGTGGTTTCCATAGCAACTGTGAACGCTCTGGCACAGCTGAGAGCCGTAACATCATCATTTGCATAGGTTAGGTAAGATTAGTTAGGTTTGCGATTAGTTAGGGTTGCAATTAGTTACAACCCTAACTAATCTGCATTGGAGTAAATAGCTGGAGCTTACAGTTAGTTTAGATGACCCGTTGTTGGATACATTGCATTTTCCGTTAGTTGAATTTCAGTTTGATCTGTCTTTGTTCACCATCGGCTCAACTACTACTTGGAGATGGATAACTTAATTATAAACAGGCCTAATTATGTTAGTGAGAGTGAAATGGTCGCAGTTTTTGCTGTGGCTTTAATCATGAAAAGGGGAAGACGGCGAGTTATAAAGCCAAGAATATGGAGCTGCAGTTGGGTACTTCAGCGGCAGAAACAGGGTGCCTACGGCAATCTGTGTAGAGAGCTGGAAGTCGGGGATATCGACCAACGTCGTATAGGACAGGTTGATCCTCCAGCAACCGAATTAAGTTCTCCTCCCTCTCCTCGGACCAGAAGTCTGCCATCTTCGGGTCTTTTTATGCTGGAGTGGACAGTACGGTACCGGGACAGAGTAAGGCCGTGACGTACAAGTTGTTCTGTGCTGTGATTGGCTGAAGAGGAATAGTTAAATCGCCGCGTTCTAAAACTGGACCTTGCGATTTGACATGTTCAATCTCCGGCGACTCCTTGCAACGCCTTGCGACGCCTTGCAACTCCTTGCAACGGCTTGCAACGACCCGTTCACACCGCCCCTGTGACGTTCTAAAACCGTCTCGTTGCAAGCCGTTGCAAGGTGAATCTTTGGTCTGAATTGGGCTTAACACTACGACCAATCAGAAGAATGGGCAAGGGTCCGCCGATGTGATTGGTTAATGGTCTGGGCTAGGGGAATCGGGGAGTGAGTATTTTTCTCGTTCCCCGTGAGTCGCTGAGCAAATTCAAATCTGCCCTCGTGAGAACTCTGCATTTCCAGGGTATATGTACATAATACATAACGGCAAAACGATTCTACCATCAATTATAATTTAAAGCCGACTAAATCTTTGATCTGAACCTTCTTCACCATTGAAGGGAAGCAGAGGGCTGTTTCTGGACATGTCTTCCCTCTCCACGGCCACGGGAACGCCTGCTCTGGTCTCTCTGACCCTCGCTCACGCGTGGTCTAGTAAACATCTGGCGTGCGTTGACGGTTTGACCGCCGGGGTGGGCGCGGCTGACCTGAACATGGCGATGAGGAGGTTGAGCAGGAGCACGTTGGTGACCAGGAGGAAGATGACCAGCAGCAGGATGACCAGCCAGTTGGCGTAGATGTTGGGGCAGGGCGGCAGGGTGCCCATGATGATCTCCTCGGGGACGTCGGTGCAGTTGATGTCCGGCATGCGGGCCGCTGCCCTCGTCAACACCGGGGGGGGGGGGGGGACAAGAACCAGCGTTAGTGGAGCCGTCCCCAGGGGGCGCTGAGCGTTAGTGGAGCCGTCCCCAGGGGGCGCTGAGCGTTGGTGGAGCCGTCCCCAGGGGGCGCTGAGCGTTAGTGGAGCCGTCCCCAGGGGGCGCTGAGCGTTAGTGGAGCCGTCCCCAGGGGGCGCTGAGCGTTAGTGGAAGCCGTCCCCAGGGGGCGCTGAGCGTTAGTGGAGCCGTCCCCAGGGGGCGCTGAGCGTTAGTGGAGCCGTCCCCAGGGGGCGCTGAGCGTTAGTGGAGCCGTCCCCAGGGGGCGCTGAGCGTTAGTGGAGCCGGTCCCCAGGGGGCGCTGAGCGTTAGTGGAGCCGTCCCCAGGGGGGCGCTGAGCGTTGGTGGAGCCGTCCCCAGGGGGCGCTGAGCGTTAGTGGAGCCGTCCCCAGGGGGCGCTGAGCGTTAGTGGAGCCGTCCCCAGGGGGCGCTGAGCGTTAGTGGAGCCGTCCCCAGGGGGCGCTGAGCGTTGGTGGAGCCGTCCCCAGGGGGCGCTGAGCGTTAGTGGAGCCGTCCCCAGGGGGCGCTGAGCGTTAGTGGAGCCGTCCCCAGGGGGCGCTGAGCGTTAGTGGAGCCGTCCCCAGGGGGCGCTGAGCGTTGGTGGAGCCGTCCCCAGGGGGCGCTGAGCGTTAGTGGAGCCGTCCCCAGGGGGCGATGCCAGCACTAATGAGGGTCTGCCTCTCAGGGCCCGGGGGGGGGGTCCTATCTGCACTCGTCATAGAGCAGCAGACAGCTAGCATCAGCAGCAGCGGTGGTGTTGTGACTCCTGGCCTACGAGGACAGCTCAGTGAAAGGCTCTGTCATCCCCTAACACCATCATCGCCTTACAGCAGCTGGGACCTTTCATCTTCATTTGAGATAGGAGAAAATGTCCGCCCATCCATCTAGAGGGATGGATGGGCGGCCGGACAGAGAGAGATATCCCTGAGGCCGCAGCAGGAACCTCCTTCCTCAGGGAGTAATGGAGAATCCATTCTCATCCGGCGGGGCCTCACCATCTATCTCCTCCAAGGGGATCTGTCCGAAGATGTGGAGGTAGGGGCGGTACAGAGCCCGGCGGAACACCCAGTCGATGCGGGGGTCGTTAGGGTGCAGCAGGGCCTGGGTGGCCACGCCATACGCTATCATCCACACGCTCAGGAAGAAGAGGAAGAAGAACACATCCTTCATCTGGAGACACGGAGACAGAGATGGGGCTTCAGAGGCTGGAGGTGTGAGGGTCTGTCTGGGTCTGTAACTCTCCTCACTCTGCTTGTGTTTTATAAACTAGGTAGCACTCAATACTAAGATATTAAAATACACAGGTTCATATATTCATGTTTTCTTTTTAAACATGTGCAAGGTACAGTGAGTAGGGTGGCCATGCCACTGCCATTCATAAACATAACATAACATAATGAACTGATACCTGCC
>NC_079425.1:679619-682119 GCF_026213295.1 Gadus chalcogrammus
ATCACCCACTCACTCTGTCACCCCTCAGTCACCCACTCACTGTATCACCCACTCACTCTATCACCCACTCACTCTATCAACCCTCAGTCACCCACTCACTGTATCACCCACTCACTCTATCACCCACTCACTCTGTCACCCCTCAGTCACCCACTCACTGTATCACCCACTCACTCTATCACCCCTCAGTCACCCACTCACTGTATCACCCACTCACTCTGTCAACCCTCAGTCACCCACTCACTGTATCACCCTTCTGTCACCCACTCACTCTGTCACCCGCTCACTCTGTCACCCACTCACTGTATCACCCACTCACTGTATCACCCTTCTGTCACCCACTCACTCTGTCACCCGCTCACTCTGTCACCCACTCACTGTATCACCCACTCACTGTATCACCCACTCACCCTATCACCCCTCAGTCACCCACTCACTCTGTCACCCACTCACTCTGTCACCCGTCACTCTGTCACCCACTCACTGTATCACCCACTCAATCTATCACCCGCTCACTCTATCACCCGCTCACTCTATCACTCTACCCCTGGGGAGCTGGGGAGAGGGCCTCCTCTCTGTGGGGACCCCAGCCTCCTGGAGCCCCCCCCTGGGGGGCTGGGGAGAGGGCCTCCTCTCTGTGGGGACCCCAGCCTCCTGGAGCCCCCCCCTGGGGAGCTGGGGAGAGGGCCTCCTCTCTGTGGGGACCCCAGCCTCCTGGAGCCCCCCCCTGGGGAGCTGGGGAGAGGGCCTCCTCTCTGTGGGGACCCCAGCCTCCTGGAGCCCCCCCCTGGGGAGCTGGGGAGGGCCTCCTCTCTGTGGGGACCCCAGCCTCCTGGAGCCCCCCCCTGGGGAGCTGGGGAGAGGGCCTCCTCTCTCTGGGGACCCCAGCCTCCTGGAGCCCCCCCCGTGGGGAGCTGGGGTTTGCCCTCCTGTCTCTTTGTGGACAAAATATCCAAACGTTGTGTTTGTATCAGATTCCAGGGATCATATTTTATTCATGCTTCAGTTTTCCGGGGTGACGAGGTTTTATGGTGTTATTATCTGAGCCGCGCCGCGGGGGACGGCTCAGCTCAGAGCCACAGGAGCTACAGTCTGCAGCGTAGCGTCCGTTAGCCTGTTAGCACGTCCGTTAGCCTGACAGCACGTCCTCATCCGTTAACCTGTTAGCACATTCTCATCGATGCTACAATGCACTGGACTCTGAGGGGAAGTGGTTGAGCTTAGACTGACCACGGCCCAGAAGAAGAGGAGAAGGAGGAGGAGGAGGAGGAAGAGGACGAGGAAGAGCTTAGACTGACCACAGCCCAGAAGGAGAGGAGGAGGAGGAGGAGGAGGAGGAGGAGGAGGAGGAGGAGGAGGAAGAGGACGAGGAAGAGCTTAGACTGACCACGGCCCAGAAGGAGAGGAGGAGGAGGAGGAGGAAGAGGAACAGGAGGAGGAAGAGCTTAGACTGACCACGGCCCAGAAGGAGAGGAGGAGGAGGAGGAAGAGGAACAGGAGGAGGAAGAGCTTAGACTGACCACGGCCCAGAAGAAGAGGAGGAGGAGGAGGAAGAGGAGGAAGATGAGGAGGAGGAAGAGCTAAGACTGACCACGGCCCAGAAGGAGAGGAGGAGGAAGAGGAGGAAGATGAGGAGGAGGAAGAGCTAAGACTGACCATGCCCAGGAGAAGAGGGGGAGGAGGAAGAGGAGGAGGAGGAGGGGGAAGATGAGGAAGAGGAGGAGGGAGAGCTCAGACTGACCACGGCCCAGGAGAAGAGGAGGAGGAGGAGGAGGAAGATGAGGAAGAGGAGGTGGAGGAAGAGCTCAGACTGACCACGGCCCAGGAGAAGAAGAGGAGGAGGAGGAGGAGGAAGATGAGGAAGAGCTCAGACTGACCATGGCCCAGAAGGAGAGGAGGAGGAAGAGCTCAGACTGACCATGGCCCAGAAGGAGAGGAGGAGGAAGAGCTCAGACTGACCATGGCCCAGAAGTAGTTGGCCATCTGCTGGCGGTTCTGCAGCACGGCCCAGAGGAACAGGTCCCTCCAGGGGTGCTCGCAGCACTCCTCCAGCTCCGCCAGGCTCTTCTGGCTGTGGAACAGACGGCCCTTAGCCGGCTTCTCCTGGAGCGCAGGCACAGACAGACAGACAGACAGACAGACAGACAGACAGACAGACAGACAGACAGACAGACAGACAGACAGACAGACAGACAGACAGACAGACAGGACAGACAGACAGACAGACAGACAGACAGACAGACAGACAGACAGACAGACAGACAGACAGACAGACAGACAGACAGACAGACAGACAGACAGACAGACAGACAGACAGACAGACAGACAGACAGACAGACAGACAGACAGACAGACAGACAGACAGACAGACAGACAGACAGACAGACAGACAGACAGACAGACAGACAGACAGACAGACAGACAGACAGACAGACAGACAGACAGCAGGACAGACAGACAGACAGACAGACAGACAGACAGACAGACAGACAGACAGACA
>NC_079425.1:687119-712119 GCF_026213295.1 Gadus chalcogrammus
GAGAGACAGACACAACGAGGAGAGACAGACACAACGAGGAGAGACAGACACACCAGGGAGAGACAGACACAACGAGGAGAGACAGACAGACCGGGGAGAGACAGACACACCAGGGTGAGACAGACACACCGGGGAGGGACAGACACACCGGGGGGAGAGACAGGACCCACCGGGAGAGAGACAGACACACCGGGGAGAGAGACAGGACCCACCGGGAGAGAGACAGACAAACAGGAGAGAGACAGGACCCACCGGGAGAGAGACAGACACACCGGGGAGAGAGACAGGACCCACCGGGAGAGAGACAGACAAACAGGAGAGAGACGGGACACACCAGGGAGAGACAGACACACCGGGGAGAGACAGACACACCGGGGAGAGACAGACACACCGGGGAGAGACAGACACACCGGAGAGACGGGGAGGGACACGTTTAGATCATATTCATTATGTACGGCACAGTGACAATGGTATTAGAGGGACAGAGAGAGAGAGAGACAGAGAGAGAGAGAGAGAGAGAGAGAGAGAGAGAGAGAGAGAGAGAGAGAGAGAGAGGGAGAGGGAGAGGGAGAGAGAGAGAGAGAGAGAGAGAGAGAGGAGAGAGAGAGAGAGAGAGGAGAGGGAGAGGGAGAGGGAGAGAGAGGGAGAGGGAGAGAGAGAGAGAGAGAGAAAAAGAGACAGACAGACAGACAGACAGACAGACGGTGGGGGGCCGTACGGTGAGGATGCGTGGCTCGCCGTGGACCAGCAGGCAGAGGACGGGGATCTCGAAGCTCCCGGCGCCTGAGGGGACAGAGAGTGAAGACATGAACCCCCGCCTCAGAGAGTGAAGACATGAACCCCCGCCTCAGAGAGTGAAGACATGAACCCCCGCCTCAGAGAGTGAAGACATGAACCCCCGCTCCAGAGTGAAGACATGAACCCCCGCCCCAGAGAGTGAAGACATGAACCCCCGCCTCAGAGAGTGAAGACATGAACCCCCGCCTCAGAGAGTGAAGACATGAACCCCCGCTCCAGAGTGAAGACATGAACCCCCGCCTCAGAGAGTGAAGACATGAACCCCCGCTCCAGAGAGTGAAGACATGAACCCCCGCCTCAGAGAGTGAAGACATGAACCCCCGCCTCAGAGAGTGAAGACATGAACCCCCGCCTCAGAGAGTGAAGACATGAACCCCCGCTCCAGAGTGAAGACATGAACCCCCGCCTCAGAGAGTGAAGACATGAACCCCCGCTCCAGAGAGTGAATACATGAACCCCCGCCTCAGAGAGTGAAGACATGAACCCCCGCCTCAGAGAGTGAAGACATGAACCCCCGCCTCAGAGAGTGAAGACATGAACCCCCGCTCCAGAGTGAAGACATGAACCCCCGCCTCAGAGAGTGAAGACATGAACCCCCGCCTCAGAGAGTGAAGACATGAACCCCCGCTCCAGAGTGAAGACATGAACCCCCGCTCCAGAGAGTGAAGCACCATCTGAACACCTTCCTAATGCACCACCCTTCACCACCATCTGAACACCTTCCTAATGCACCACCACCACCATCTGAACACCTTCCTAATGCACCACCCTTCACCACCATCTGAACACCTTCCTAATGCACCACCCTTCACCACCATCTGAACACCTTCCTAATGCACCACCACCACCATCTGAACACCTTCCTAATGCACCACCCTTCACCACCATCTGAACACCTTCCTAATGCAACACCACCACCATCTGAACACCTTCCTAATGCACCACCCTTCACCACCATCTGAACACCTTCCTAATGCACCACCACCATCTGAACACCTTCCTAATGCACCACCCTTCACCACCATCTGAACACCTTCCTAATGCACCACCACCACCATCTGAACACCTTCCTAATGCACCACCCTTCACCACCATCTGAACACCTTCCTAATGCACCACCCTTCACCACCATCTGAACACCTTCCTAATGCACCACCACCACCATCTGAACACCTTCCTAATGCACCACCCTTCACCACCATCTGAACACCTTCCTAATGCAACACCACCACCATCTGAACACCTTCCTAATGCACCACCCTTCACCACCATCTGAACACCTTCCTAATGCAACACCACCACCATCTGAACACCTTCCTAATGCACCACCACCACCATCTGAACACCTTCCTAATGCACCACCACCACCATCTGAACACCTTCCTAATGCAACACCACCACCATCTGAACACCTTCCTAATGCACCACCCTTCACCACCATCTGAACACCTTCCTAATGCACCACCCTTCACCACCATCTGAACACCTTCCTAATGCAACACCACCACCATCTGAACACCTTCCTAATGCACCACCCTCCAACCCAGCAGTTTAACTCTTTAATTCGACGAGAGGCAAATTAAAGTTGATCAGCACTGGGGATCTCAACTGAACATGTAACACCACATTACACATGTTTCAAACGACTGTTAATTAGCCTTAATTAATGAGCGTGAGCTGCTAACCCGTCTGAAACACACACGCCCCCAAAGCGCCTGTCAACAGACACTTCTGTCCCTGATTGCGCAGTAAACGGAAGCAAGCAGATGAACGTACGAGATGGAGCATCTGGCCTGAGGTTCTGAGAGGACCTCAAAGTGGAGGAAACGTTTACGTGTTGCTTGGCAACAGGCCCAGTCCAGTGGCAGAACTTTTGGTGTTGGTGGAGCCGGATAAACGGTATAATAAACAAACCAATCCTAATCTGTCATCCCTCGGTACTGTTAATTAATAAAATGCGCTTGTAGAAGGGTTGTATAAAGTGATAGATATGGAGGTGGTGTTGACTGAAGATAAGAAGGACGTGATTCAGAACGGCAGCACTACAGAGGGACGGATATAGATATAGATACAGACATAGGTCAAGTTATAGACATAGACATAGGTATAGATACAGACATAGGTCAAGTTATAGACATAGATATAGGTATAGATATAGACATAGGTATAGATACAGGCATAGGTAAAGTTATAGACATAGATATAGGTATAGATACAGACATAGGTATAGATACAGGCATAGGTCAAGTTATAGACATAGATATAGGTATAGACACAGGTATAGATAAAGACATAGATATAGGTATAGATATAGCTATAGATATAGACATATATATAGACATAGGTATAGATACAGACATAGGTCAAGTTATAGACATAGATATAGGTATATATATAGATATAGGTATAGATATACATAGACATAGACATAGGTATAGATAAAGACATAGACATAGGTATATATATAGATATAGATATAGGAAGACGTATGGACATAGAGATATATAAATAATGTACATATACTCATATAGATAAACATCAATAGACAAATAGATACACATAGACATATAGATATACATACATATAGATACAGATAGATATACATATATATATAAATATAAATACAAAATAGATAGATCGACATGTAAACACAGACAGACACACACACACACTCACAGACACACAAACAGACAGACAGACACACAGACACACACACACACACACACACAGACAGACAGACAGACACACAGACACCCAGACACACACGGAGCCTCACCCCCGTGGCCGGTGCGCTGGAGGGAGATGTGTTTGAGCAGCTTGACCCTCATGTCGCTGGTGGCCCCCGGGCGCTGGGGGTCCTCCTCCACCAGCACCAGGTGGGAGTGGTTGCTGTCCAGGGCGTAGACCGAGCCGTGGGGCAGGTCCTGGGACTTATACACCGCCGGGTTGTCGGGCTGGTCGCACAACCGAGAGCAGAGCATCACTGGACGCACAACCGAGAGCAGAGCATCACTGGACGCACAACACACACCAGAACGTCACTGGACGCACAACACACACCAGAGGGTCACTGGACGCACAACCGAGAGCAGAGCATCA
This sequence comes from Gadus chalcogrammus, assembly GCF_026213295.1. NCBI lineage: Eukaryota > Metazoa > Chordata > Actinopteri > Gadiformes > Gadidae > Gadus > Gadus chalcogrammus. The sequence goes on from NC_079425.1 coordinate 691,017, forward strand.
CTGGACGCACAACCGAGAGCAGAGCATCACTGGACGCACAACACACACCAGAGCATCACTGGACGCACAACACACACCAGAGCGTCACTGGACGCACAACACACACCAGAGCGTCACTGGACGCACAACACACACAAGAGCGTCACTGGACGCACAACACACACCAGAGGGTCACTGGACGCACAACCGAGAGCAGAGCATCAATGGACGCACAACACACACCAGAGCGTCACTGGACGCACAACAGAGAACAGGACATCACAACACACAGCAGAGCATCACTGGACGCACAACACACACCAGGTTCTGAGGTCCTCCTCTCTCTCCCCTCTCCTCTCCTCCCTTCTCTCTCCTCTCTCTCCTCTCCCCTCTCCTCTCCCCTCTCCTCCCTCTCCCCTCTCCTCCCTCTCCTCCCTCTCCTCTCCCCTCCTCTCCCCTCCTCTCCCCTCTCCCCTCTCCTCTCCTCTCCACCCCCCCCCCCCCCCCCTGGTACCTTGGCGCTAAGCAGAGCCTCCCTGTTGTGGATCATGCTCCAGGGGGCGATGCCGATGGCGACCACGCGGACCTTGGAGGAGGTGGAGGCCAGGGAGTGGTCACGCACCGCCTGGCCCAGGTGCTTGGTGATCCCGAAGCGGAGGCCGTTGGTGAGGAACCAGGCCCCTGGGGGGGGGGGGGGCGGGTTACAGGCCTGTAGGATGGGTTAGGATGGACCCTGGGGAGAGAGGACTGGAGGAGGGAGGGAGGAGGGGGAGGGAGGGGGGAGGGGGAGGGAGGGGGGAGGAGAGAGGAGAGAGGGAGGAGGGAGGAGAGAGGAGAGAGGAGGGAGGGAGGAGGGAGGGGGGAGGAGAGAGGAGGGGGGAGGAGGGAGGAGGGAGGAGGAGAGAGGAGGGAAGGAGGAGGGAGGAGGGAGGAGAGAGGAGAGAGGGAGGAGGGAGGAGGAGGATAGAGGAGAGAGGAGAGAGGGAGGAGGAGAGAGGAGGGAGGAGGGAGGAGAGAGGAGAGAGGAGGGAGGGAGGGGGAGGAGAGAGGAGGGGGGAGGAGGGAGGGGGGAGGAGGAGAGAGGAGGGAAGGGGGAGGGAGGAGGAGAGAGGAGGGAGGAGGGAGGAGGGAGGGAGGAGGGAGGGGGGAGGAGAGAGGAGGGAGGAGGGAGGAGAGAGGAGGAGGGAGGAGGGAGGGGGGAGGAGAGAGGAGGGAGGGAGGAGGGAGGAGAGAGGAGAGAGAGAGGAGGGAGGAGAGAGGAGAGAGGAGGGAGGAGGGAGGAGAGAGGAGGGAGGGAGGGGGGAGGAGGGAGGAGAGAGGAGGGAGGGAGGAGGGAGGGGGGAGGAGAGAGGAGGGAGGGAGGGGGGAGGGGGGAGGAGAGAGGAGGTCCGTACCGGTGCTCTGCGCCGCCTTCACCAGTCCCTTCCTCACGGTGTTCCTCAGCCAGGGCTTCATCTGGGCCAGCTCGTCGCCGCCCACCAGCGCCACCACCAGGTGGGGAGGAGCCAGGCCCCACTGCTCCGTCAGCATACGGTAGATCAGCACGGGGTCTGTGCTGCTCTGCACCCTCACGAACTAGAGCGGGAACACAGAAGACCCTCAGGCCCTAGAGAAGACCCTCAGGCACTAGAGAAGACCCTCACGCACTAGAGAAGACCCTCACGCACTAGAGAAGACCCTCAAGCCCTAGAGAAGACCCTCAGGCCCTAGAGAAGACCCTCAAGCCCTAGATAAGACCCTCAGGCCCTAGAGAAGACCCTCAGGCCCTAGAGAAGACCCTCAGGCACTAGAGAAGACCCTCAGGTCCTAGAGAAGACCCTCAAGCCCTAGAGAAGACCCTCAGGCCCTAGAGAAGACCCTCAGGCACTAGAGAAGACCCTCAAGCCCTAGAGAAGACCCTCAGGCACCAGATAAGACCCTCAGGCCCTAGAGAAGACCCTCAAGCCCTAGAGAAGACCCTCAGGCCCTAGAGAAGACCCTCAGGCACTAGAGAAGACCCTCAGGCCCTAGAGAAGACCCTCAGGCACCAGAGAAGACCCTCAAGCCCTAGAGAAGACCCTCAGGCCCTAGAGAAGACCCTCACACACTAGAGAAGTGCCTGAGGGTGCCTGAGGGTCTTCCGTACCAGGAGGTTTTGATGCGTTCTCTTGGCCGGAGTGGGAGTGGGAGTGGGGGTGAACAGGTGAAGGTCTCACCTTAGCCTTTGTGCGCGTGGGGCCAGTGAACTCCACGTCCCCCACCCGGCCGGCGGCCCACTGGCTCCTCTCCATGTCCTCTCTCCCCGTCAGGCTGCTGGACCGCCGGGGGCCAGGGTCTCCCGGCGGGTCACAGCTCTGGCAGCCCAGCAGGCCGCTGAAACCATGACAACAGAGGATGAGCTGCGGGACGGTGGCGGGTGGGGACGGACGTCTCTGATGACCTGCCGACGCACCTCCGGTCTGCAGTCACACACAGCAGCACCGCGGGCACATGCATGGACACACACACGCACTCTCACACCCACATGCACTCGCACACACCAAGACGTACACACAAATACACACACACACACACATCCAAACGCATACACAAACACTCACGCAAACACACACACACACGCACACACACAAGCTCACACACACACACACACAGACACACACACACACAGCAAGCATATAATAACAATCACACACTCGCTTGCACGCAAACTGAGCCCCAGCTCATACCTGTGCTCCTCGGACCACTCCAGGTAGTCACCACATCGCAGACATCGGCTCTGTGAAGGAAACGTCTTCTAGGAAAGATAAACATGAAGACAACCAGACAGATCATCCTCTACGGTTCCTGTCAATCAGAATGTGGGGGGCCGGGGGGGGGGGGGGGGGGGGGGGGGGAGCGCCTTGGCTCGATGCAAAGCAGGGAGCTCTTTCATTTGCACTTGACATGCAAAGTGACTTCCTGCCTTTCATTTGCACCACCAGCTCTCTCTTAGTGTTTACCTTCTCTCCATAGTGCACAGAAAGAACACAGATAAACCAGGGTAACAAGTGTTAAACACCAACAGCACTCACTGAATGTACTACCAAAAAGATAATATCCCTGACAAAGTCAGCAGGTACTTGCTGTTTTCCCATTTAGGTTGTTGTTGTTAAGTAGTTTTTTATAAATGGCCTGAATTAACTCATGGCCTGTTTTTGAACTCAATTCCATACAGACTCTAAAAACGATTGAAAATCCAATGATACTACATCAAACGTGCAGTTACCCCTTATAGTGAGTGTTGTAATGTACGCCAAAAACATTCATTCATTTCCATAAATGATGGGGATCATGGGCCATAATGAGCCAATGATACCTACCACATTGTTTGCAGATTCTTGGGGACACTTGTGCAGGCATTAATCGTCTTCTGGGGATCTGATTTGACTAGCGCCGCATGTTTAGATAGACGAGGACTACTGCCCATGCAAAGGAGGACATTTGCATCCCGACGCAACGAGAAAGAACCAGCTCCCCTCCTGCACACCTTCCCTTGACAGCCTGTAAATGTGTGTGTACGTGCGTGTCTGCGTGGGCATGCCTATGCATATGCGTGTGTCGTGGGCATGTGTGTGTGTGTGCGTGCATGCGTGTGTGTGTGTGTGACTGTATGTGCGTGTGTGTGTGAGACTGTGTGTGTGTGTGTGTGTGTGTGTGTGTGTGTGTGTGTGTGTGTGTGTGTGTGTGTGTGTGTGTGTGTGTGTGTGTGTGTCCATACACACGCCCCGTCTTATAGGGATGTTTTCTCCAGCTTCATCTGTCTCTCTCCGTCTATGCACCCTTTGGTCTGACAGAACACAATCCTCCAGAGGCCTAGACAGAGCCTGCTGTCTGAGAGTCTCCGGGACACAGAGATGTGCGTGTGGGTCTTATACTAACACAATTAAAAGTTCAAAACTGCCAAGATTCATCAATGGCCAACATCACAATTACCGACAAGGGATAAAATGCGTATCATCTTTTGTCTACAATACACAGTCTACAAAGATGGCCCATAGGAACGTTAATGCTGTGGCGATACATCCCACACAACCCACTGCATGGAGAACGGCGGTGCGGGTACTCTGGTGTCGCCGCAGTCATCCTGGACGCGCCCCGGCCGCCGCTCTGCAAGTCGGCACGACCCTACCAGCTCATTAAAGACATGTACCCAACAAAGAGATGTACTAATGCATTACGCGGCCCTGATCAACCCTGCCGGCTGTGGATGAAGCAGCCAGCGCTGGGCGGGCAGGAAGCAGACGCTCAGCTCAACCTCCCCTGGCTCCCAGGCCGCCGTCTGGGTCCTAGGAGCAAAGGAACCATAGGAACGTGTTTACTCACCATGGGAGTGTCTTTAGTCCCCTGCATGCTGTTCACAGGCCGGCCTCAGGGAATCCAATGGGCACTCTCTGACCATCCGGGATAGGGTTAGGTGTACAGGTGAGCCACGCCCGGTCCTCCTCAACCAATCACAGACCACGGCCAGGGCCTAATCATTTGCATGTCGGCCACAAAGAGATTATATTGACCCAATCATCCTTTAGACAAGTTCGGCAGTTGGTTCTGATGTTGAAAGGTTTTCTTTGCATGTCTCAACAAAAGGCCACACTCATGGCCAGAGTTGTATACTTGTATATAAAAGCTACTTTGGCATTTATCCAGATATAGTAAATCAGCTATACAATTACAATTAGGGCATTTAGCAGACGCTTTTATCCAAAGCGACTTACATCGGTTAATCCACACATGGACACACCGACGGCAGAGTCAACCATGCAAGGCGCCAGCTCGTCAGGAGCAGTTAAGGTTAAGTGTCTTGCTCAGGGACACATCAACACTCAGCTAGGAGGAGCTGGGGATCGAACTAGCAACCTTTCAACCTTACTACAACGCTATAAAGCTGCAATCAACGTAAAGCAAGTGCCTTTAAGGATGGTTCTCAATTAAAATGTTGGACTATCTATTTTCCCTTTTTATGTCATTGGTTCTTTACTTTAATGATAATGCATGTTGATATTGATTATGGTTACACATTTTGATATTATAATTGATACACAGGAGATTTGCCTCACAACGGAAATATTACTCCGCCATTGCGAAAACAACCACACGCGAGACTTGCCTCAGGACCGTAATCCTCCGCCATTGCGAAAACAACCACACGACGGAACTATCTTAGAGATGTAAATCTGAAGGAGGAGAACGAGAATCTAAACGCATTCAATTAATTCAAACGAAACACAGTGTGGATTTCCTCGCAAAACAAATACATTTTAACTAACGTGGTTACGTTGGATAATAATGTTTATTACACGGGTCTTCTCAATGCCGTGGAACGCTCTGTTCACTTTTATTTTTTCACAACTTCCGGCTGTGAATTCTATTTGATAATTCACAGTTGCCAAGTGTTGTGTTCCTATGACCGCTGTCAGGGAAAGTGGATATTTTGCCGTCTTTCGTATCACTCCGCCAATAGTCTCTAACCCTAAACCCCAGTGTACTCGGTTGCTAAGCGACGTCAACATCTTTGGCGGACTATTTCTCTGCTGATGAACACTACGAATGCTGGTGGCAACAAATAATGAATTTAATTGTAGCAATTCGTTTTGGAAGTTGCCGGTAATAAACGAAATAATGTATAGAACGTCGCAGGTCATTATCGAAAATAAGCCCCTTCAGGGGGAAGCAAGTCCCCTCCGCTTCCCGTTGACATGAGGACGCTTGCGGGTAAAAACGGCAACATATTTTATCGGAAGTGCCTTTCGTTTAAACGTGACAGCCTTTTAGGGGCAAAGAGCAACTTTCAAGTTAATTGAATAACTGAATTCATACAGAATCTTGTATGAAAATGTCAATTTAAAAATAAATACACAGGAATACAAATGTTCTACAACACCCACGGAAGAAAGTGTACCTATTCTAAGCTAGGCTGCACATGAGCCTCCTTGACACTTATTTATTGTGCCAATAACATGATCTTTTTGAAAACGGATCCAAGTAATGCTTTACAATATTACATCGGAGTTGCCCTGGTTTTCTTATGAATGTTGGTATCCACAGGGCACATGCGAGGAATTCGAAAATATCAGCTGTGTGCGTTTGTGCTTTCTTCTAAATAATGCATGAATGGGGGATTTTCATGACAGGTTTACATTTTTTAAAGTTGTGATTTTGGTCTGTTTTCAGATTTTGGGAGAGTGCTGCCAGCAAAGATGGGGCGCGTGCAACCACCACTTGAGAGCCTGAAGATGATGGAGATGGAGACACCTCTACAATGGACCCTGAGCCAGTAGTGGTCCATCGTGGATCTCAGTGCAACATACAATGTTTCCATCGTTCATTAGGTAGTTAGCTTATATCTAGCATTCACCATACATGGCATATACATCACAAATAAGGATGACATATCAACATTTTTAAGTTCTCCATGGTTACTATTTTGCAATTTACAATTTTCAGACAGCAAACATTGAAAATTATGAACTTCATAATGTTAGAAATAGATAGTGTACTGGGTTGCATTAGATACTGCATGTGTTGTTACCAATGAATGTGTAATGGTGAATAACTATTTACATGAATCTCTTTCATCTAAGCTGTTCAGGTAAAGCCTCAGATGGTTGATGTGGGGACTCAAACTGGAAGGTTTGAGATACGAAGATCGACTCCACTGGCCAGTCCTGAACAAAGTATGTGTACTAATAATTACTTTTGTTATGAGATGCGACCGACTATATGACAGAATATGTTTCATGCAGGATCACCAGCAGCCACTAAACTGGAGAGTGTAGCTGCCAGGAAAGCACTGGTGAAAGATGTTCGACAATTGTCACCTCAGCATCAGACATTCTCCCTGGAGGCCTACCATTCCCTCATTCTGCACTTTGCTCCCAAACACACTGGTTTCTCTTTTCTTTGGATGTACAGCAGGTAGTGTTATCACTAAAAGTATTTGATACTAATACAATTTGGTATTGTGACATTTTTTTAATTTCAGGATATTGTTATACTTTTGTACTTCTGTGCATCACTAACAGCAGGTAAATGGTGACGGAATGAATATGGCTAAAAAGTAATGTAGTGTTGTATAGCAGACTAATATGTTATTGATAACAGCATTACATATTGTGCGCAAAGGTTGAGTCCTTGTCTTAGACCCATTTGAGATGAAAACATTAATCGTATGTATTGTATTTTTATTGCATTAGAGACTGCGTTGGGTTAACTTTGGAGACCAAATTTTCTATTTACTTGTCTCCTACAGACTTCTCTTGGCGGCCCTACATTTCAACAGTAATGGCAGAGATGTAGCTCGAACCAGTGAGGGTGAGGTATGCTACGCCGTTTGCTACCCGCGGTTTCGGAAAGGTGGCTGGGTAGTCCCCGCCCCATCAAGGAGAAACCATCTTACGGTTAGTAGTTTCACAAGATCTTTTGTGAATCTATCCTTTTTTATGCAAGTCAACCATGTTACTAAATGTGTTCTTAACATTTCTCTCCTCAAGGATACGCAACAGTTCTTATGGTCTCTCTGGTAGAGGAATACTCTAGATCACCACAGGCCCTACAAGGAAGCAGTGCTGTCTGGTCTTGTGCTGCCCCGCCCCCCCTCACACCTTCCCTCCAGAAGGTTGCCAAGGATGAGGCAGTCAGCCTCCATCTCCCGCACACACTCCCGCACGACACATGTAATAAAACATACGTGAACAATTGTGAGAAAACACGTATCGGTACTCTTTAGTTAGTTTATTATCCTAAAAAATAGGCTAACCCTAATAAAAAATAAGAATGCACAATGGCACTTAATTTCCTGTGCAATGACAAATAAATCTAATCTAATACATTTTACAAGTACCGTTTGTTTCACTATTGAATTTATTCATCGTCTTCAAAACGGGGCCATTGGAAACCTTTATATGCTTGTCCTTCTCCTGCAAACTGCCTCCTTATTGCTGCAACACATGAAGGTATGGCTTTCCTGATGTCCCTGCCTAGAACTCCGTACGCCCAGTGGACAACCTGCCTGTATGCTGTGTATCGGAACTGTCTGGTGGAGATGCAGACATAATTTCATTTTGATCATACCATGTTTTCATGGTAAACAATTTCAATGGTAAATATTGCTTGTCCTGTTGGCTGATATTCTACTGTACTACACATCACCAACGTTGTTTTTATAGGAAGTAAATGGAAACCTCCGTAAAAACCCGCTTAACAGGATTTACTGTTTTGGTGTAGAAAAGCTGGTTCTTTAAATTAGTTAAATTATTTTTTGCTCAAAACCTACTCTGGTCTGCTGGCTTGGAGAGGGCCAAGCTCCTGTCTGAAGTTATTGCAAGCTATCTGCAGCACAAAATGATTCAGACAGGAGGCTTCAAACCCTGGATGGAGTGTGAGGCAGGCAATATCTTCTGGGGGATCTAGGTTATGGACAAGGGACCAATAGGCGTCGATCTTCCTACTGCACACACTACACTGCTCACGGCATAGCCTCACATCTACCACACAAGCACCTGTTAAATAAAATGTGGTAAGACAAACTCACTCTCCTTCCCTTCTTGTAGCTCTAATAGTTGGTGGAAGGCCTTGTAAGAAATGACATGTAGACTACTTATTTCCTAAAGCTTAGGTAAGTGAGACACACCATCCTCCATTTATGCACAGTATAGGCTGTCAATTAGATGCAATTCCTCGGCATGCCTTACACCCAGTATCTCTGCATGTGACAACAAAATATCCTTGCAACAATGACGATATTTACATGAACAGCATATTCCCGTCCTAATCGGAACACCAACTGCTTTCAGACACGACCTCCGCAGTACTGTATGCTATCTCATTTACAGCTATAGCTAAAGCTATAGCCTACCCTACTACAGCATTCATTTACAGCTATGGCTAAAGCTATAGCCTACCCTACTACAGCATTCATTTAACATCTGGGATCGAAAATAAAAAGATTAAGACAAATGTTGCTGGTGACAATCTACATGGATGCTTAAAAATTGCTCGACAGCAATATTGCTAAATATATTACAAATACTGCAGTGTGATAAACATGAAGACAACGTTAGCCACCATTAGCTATAGCCCATGGACACTCACCAAGACACCTGCCCAATTCTCCACCGATTCTCCTCACACCACAACTCTATCTCTCTCCTCTGTCCATTGACCCTTCCCCTTACCTCTGCCTGACCCCTCTCTCGCCTAGGCGGCTCATAATTGTATAGCAATGGCCCATCGTAAGAGCTGACATTAACCCCTACTGCAATCTCTTCACTGTCTGACTCCATTACGAAGAGATGATGTGTTTACCTGACGATGCGTCACTTCCGGTCACGTCCGGTCAGAGCGTTTTTTGAGACGCGGAAGTAATTTTACTCACAATTTCTTTCAAATACTTTTTAAGTGCACATTTATGATTAATTCTTTCACGCCAATCGAGTTCCTATATTATTTATCTACACGTTCATCACAGGGGTCTTCAAGTTGAAACATGGGCTACATGGGCATAAACGCAAAAATCTGGATAACTTGAATAGAGTGGCGAAGTCACGCCTCTTCCGGTAGAGCTCATGGGACCTATGAGATCGAAAAATATGAATGGGTGTCAATGGAGAGAAAATAATTATTTTCTGGTCCCAGTCTTTATATGCCCTGGATTACACATATGTTGTTTGTGGATTTAAATGATAATTTTTCATGCAAAGAAAACTAAACATTTTCGTGAAGAAGTTTGATAATTTTAGGTTTTATGTGAGGCCGCTTTGTGAACTACAGCTCTTCGCTGCTCTCGATGCATATGATATACGTCACCACACCCGCACATGGAACTCGGCACAGAGATGGCACATAGAGATGGCACATGTCTAAAACTCTCCACATGCCCCGATTTATAGTGGTTTTCACCTCTTTCTATGCTTTTATCCTCGCCTTGAAAAAAAAGTGGTGAAGTGGAGCAGAGAGATCGCCATCTCTGTGCCGAGTTCCAAGTGCGGGTGTGGTGACGTATATCATATGCGTCGAGAGCAGCGAAGAGCTGTAGTTCACAAAGCGGCCTCACATAAAACCTAAAATTATCAAACTTCTTCAAGAACATTATTAGTTTTCTTTGCATGAAAAATTATCATTTAAATCCACAAACAACATATGTGTAATCCAGGGCATATAAAGACTGGGACCAGAAAATAATTATTTTCTCTCCACACCCATTCATATTTTTCGATCTCATAGGTCCCATGAGCCCTACCGGACGGGGCGTGACTTCGCCACTTTATTCAAGTTATCCGCTCTGGAGGGTGGTTTCAGATTTTTGCGTTTATGCCCATGTAGCCCATGTTTCAACTTGAAGACCCCTGTGATGAACGTGTAGATAAATAATATAGAAACTCGATTGGCGTGAAAGAATTAATCATAAATGTCCACTTAAAAAGCATTTGAAAGAAATTGTGAGTAAAATTATATATATATATATATATATATATATATATATATATATAAATAAATGTCTATACCATATATTATATTATAATCTATAAATTATAGTAAAGAGAGACCTTTCTGAGACTTCTCTGTTGTCTTCCTATTTTTTTCTCTTCTTTCTTTTCTTTTCTTGAGATCAAAGCCGAGGTCATTTTAGCGGGATCCCACCCGGTCCTCATTGGAGCAGATCGGGTTTGGTCAGCCAATCAGAGTGCTCCATGATGTACACAAACACAGCAGCGTGGAAGAGACCCTTAAATAGGATCCTCACAGAGGAGTCTACTCTGCATTAAGCCCCCTGAGGAACAAGATCTTATCTCCAGACCTCCTATCAGGAAGACCTCACAGACCAGGAGAACATACATCATGACTCGGTCCCTGGAGAGAAGGCCCTCCATTGCTCCTCAGACCGAGGAGAACACCATGACCCTCGAGAGGAGGCTCTCCACTGCTCCTCTCTGTAGGAACCTGTTCGGAGCGGTGGACCACGAGCAGACCGGGGAGAACCTCATGACCCTGGAGAAGAGGACCGCCACCGCTCCTCTCTGTAGGAACCTTTTTGGAGCGGTGGACCACGAGCAGCTGAGCCGGGACCTGAACCGGCAGCTGGAGGAGATGGCCGAGCGGGACCAGCGGCGATGGAACTTCAGCTTCGACACAGAAGAGCCTCTAGACGGAGAGTACCGCTGGGAGACGGTGCCCTGGGACCGGACCGCCTCGTTCTACCGGGGGTCTGAAGCGGGAGAGGATGAAGTCACGGAGGAGATCCACGTCCGACCAAATCGTCTCGACGATGAAGAGAGCAAAGCGAGTCTCGCCGAGACGAACCGGGAGAACATCTCCAGCGTCTCCAACACGCTGAGGTTCCCGAGTGAAGGAACCCCCGTCCGACGGAAGAGGACCAAAGCGTCCCCGGACAACGCCCGCATCACAGGTACACCCCGGCCTCCATCTCTCAGTGTACATGTACATTAACACATTTACAGCTGTTATTTACTAAAGTGTATGGAAAACAAGAACGAGTACTCATTGTATTTTTCTTTCTCCTTCCAGATTTCTTCGTGAAGAGGAGGAGATCTTCAGACTCCAGGCCCCTGAAGAGTCCTCTAAGTTTCCCCAGCGAAGCTCTTTGGAAAGGACTACGCTGATCGGAGGCTCTGCTGCTAAAGACTTTCTCCAGTAGTGTGGTTCCTCCGCGCACGGACACCGATGCTACAAACTAATTTGGACATTTTATTTTGTTTACCTCATTCCAACTAATATCTATGATTTATTTAATTTAGCTTTATGGCTTCAATTTTACCCATCATTGTTTTATTTATTCATTTATTTATGTTATTCTATTATTTAAACTGTTTTATTCATGTTTATTATTCTCATCTCTTCTGACAAGGTTTTTTAATTTGTTTTTTCACAATGTCTAGAAAAATTAAACCTATCTAAATGTCAACATAAGTAGTGGACTCCTTGTCTTGGTTTAACATGTTGAACCGTAACCTCACATGCCGAAACATTCCCAACAGTATGTCTTATGCAGATCGTATTACACAACACATTATATCATATATCTTTAAATAATAATGTTTTAAAATAATAATTCATGTTGCTGTTCATAGCCTAAAAAAAAAGATATAAAAAAAAAAAAGATATATGTAGGCTATGATTACCCTGAATATAAACAAATGTTGACAGTTCACCACGACCCAGATCTTCTAGCCTAATGCACAACTGCTCAGGGAAGTTTACTCAAACGCAACCAATCAGAGATCACCAGAAAGAATACGAGTCTAGTCCTCAGACAATCAAAACAAATAAGGGATTGAACGATAAATAAATATAAAATGTTTGCATGTTTGAGGGATTAACACGATCCAGCATGATATAAAACCTTTTGAGAGAAATGATGAACATGTAGATGGGTTCAGGGTTCAACCACTGTTGGATTGTTGAAGACACCATCTGGAACGGGGGCTTGAGAGAAGAGACAAAGGCAACAAAGGAGAGTGTGCCGTCATTTACACCTGAAGAGAGCCTGACTAGAGCCTGCAGAGCGCCTGAAAAGAGCCTTTGTGGTTCAGTGCTCCCTGGCCGTCCCTCACCTGCCTCTCTCCTCTGAAGCCTTCCGCCCCCCCCAGCTGTGGGGAACGTCCTGCTACGAAGGCCTGGCAGCAGGATGTGTGTCTCTGTGTTCCACACATCGCTGTCCTGAACTCAATGGATCTCAAGGAGTGGTTTGATGTTCCCCTGCACTCATGAATTCAAATGAAATGTTTCAAAATATTCTAACCTTAAAATGCATTTGATTTCCTATTGCAAACCATAACTATTTGCACGAAATATACACACACACTGAAAGACACACACACCGACAGACATCGCACACAACCATCTCTCCAGATATAATATGGTCAGTGGTAGAACGCGGCTGTGCGGGGGAATGCGATCAACAGTGGGGGCAGTGTCTCCACAACAGGAGCAGATGGCTTCTGTTTGAATCCCACCAACAAAGACTACATCTAGTTTACAGTCAGCTAATCAGGAGCGTCCCTCAGGGCCGAGTCATTGGCCCCCTGGAGGACTCAGAGCCCTGTTCTACTGCGGTTTGACACGTCTCAGGGCAGAGTCATCGGCCCCCTGGAGGACCCAGAGCCCTGTTCTACTGCGGTTTGACACGCCTCGGCCCACTGGAGGACCCAGAGCCCTGTTCTACTGCGGTTTGACACGTCTCAGGGCCGAGTCATCGGCCCACTGGAGGACCCAGAGCCCTGTTCTACTGCGGTTTGACACGCCTCGGCCCACTGGAGGACCCAGAGCCCTGTTCTACTGCGGTTTGACACGCCTCGGCCCACTTGAGGACCCAGAGTCCTGTTCTACCGCGGTTTGACACGCCTCAGGTACGTTGTTAATGATGGAAGCATTAACTCTACAGTCCAGCGTTGGGTTGAGGTGTGTCAGTGGGTGTGAGGTCGACTCCCAGAGAGATGGAGAGCGGAGGAGATGTGCGAAGGACACAGAACCGAGTGTGTGTGTGAGGAAGGAAAGCGTGTGTGTGCATTTCCTTCAAATACAATTGCAGAAACATGCAGTCAGCAGAGAGCACTGCAGTGACGGCAACAGGTCTCAGCTTAAAATCACCTCTGTCTGCTTGAAAAATAACTCTGGGACAAAAAATGTAGAATACATTGTGACGGCTGGGTGTAAAGAAAAGGGTCAGAAAGAGGTCCTTCCTCCGCTGCCGGGCTGCGCGTGGAGGACAGGCAGTGGCCCGTTTCCTCTCTCAGTTTCTACCAGCGTCCTTAGTGTGTTTGCTCATTGTCTCTGATAGAGCCAATAAACACCACCGTCCTCATACAGCCGCCCCCCCCCGCCCCGCCCCTTCACCCCAGGACAATGCCCCCCCCCGTCGGGCACAAAGCCCGTCCACACTTCCACACACTCCGGAGGGCGCTGGCCGCGGGGGCTGACCGGGGGCAGAAGGCTGCCCCAGATGGTCCCTTGGTTCTTCTTTCATCTGGTGGTGCTGTGGAGGAATGTCCCGGCACCCCACGGCCGTCGTGTATGGGGGGGTCACCCGGCGGACCCCAGTGTATGGGGGGGTCAACCGGCGGACCCCAGTGTATGAGAGGCTACCATCTGCTGCTAAAGGTCATCTGGCTGAAAGACCCCGCTATTAACCCAGGGGGGGGATGATTGTGGCTATTGGACATTTTCAACCCCCAGCCCCCCCTCCTCCCTCCCCCAGGGCACCAAGGAGGGTAATTAACTGACCCATACCCCATTATATATATATATATATATATATATATATATATCTTTATCAAAGGGCTTCAGGTGCAAGTACTGCAAGAATGTAATTTGGTTTTGCCTTTTGAGTATTTTTGTAAAGTGTGTAAGTAATAGTTTATTACTTACACACTTTATTACTTAGTACAATATCGCAAAAAAAAAAATCGATCTAAATCTATTATCCTATATAGGTGAATGAAAAGACACATTGATAACTGACAAAATCGGTAATTGAAAGGAAATATTTATAATCTTCAATCGAGCAAATAAAACATAAAAAAATAGTAATTATTGATTGTCTTAATTCATTCAAATGATGGGTTTCAAATAATTAAAGTTTCATAAAAATCAAAACGTAAAATTAGAAAATAAATATATGCTAATAATAATGTCAAAAAGCATACTGAGTATATCAGACCAGAATATTAAATTATGTACATTTGCAAGCAATGCATGGAAGGATTAACAGCAATGCGCAGATATCGTTATCATCGACGAAGGATTAGAACGAAGGATATGCAAGTCTGCAGATGATTAAGATATTTTCTAGGTGTCCTTGGGCTTGTGTGTTTTTAAATAAAAGTCAAATGGATGATATTGGTGTGAAAGGGAGACATCCATGATAACAAGTGATCCTTATCTATAATCACGTTCCCACACATCGGCCTACGGCTCTGAGCGTATCGCAACGACATAAACAGACAGACAGACAGACAAACAGACAGACAGACAACACTGACAGACAGACAGACAGACAGACAGACAGACAGGCAGGCAGGCAGGCAGGCAGGCAGGCAGGCAGGCAGGCAGGCAGGCAGGCAGGCAGACAGACAGACAGACAGACAGACAGACAGACAGGCAGGCAGACAGACAGACAGACAGAGAGACAGACAGACAGACAGACAGACAGACAGACAGACAGACAGACAGGCAGACAGACAGGCAGACAGACCTCTGATATGAGGCTCATCGGCTGAGGTTCACTCTGCTCAGCGTTTGTCCTTCAGATCTCCTCTCTCACCGTCGTCTTTAAACAACGAGGATCAGGTAGAGGAGGGGGGGGGGGAGTGGTGAGTGGGAGGGGGAGATGAATTAGGCCAGGAGACACTAGGGGGCTGCAGGAGAAGAGGGGGGGGGGGGCATAGCAACAAAGGAGCAGACAGGAGAGGTAATAGAGAGAGATTAGCTCCAGATTCATGTCGGATGCATCGGCTGGAGCACTGCGTGATCCATCGTTAAGAGGGGATCAGGGTTGGAACGGCGTTCTGGGAGGGGGGCCGGGGGGGGCGGGGGTCCAGGGGGGCCGGGGGGGGTCCGGGGGGGTCCGGCCTCAGGAGCTGTCCTGGTCCACGGTGCTGCTGCTGAGGACTGCAGGGGTGGAGGAGGAGGTGGGGGCAGTCTGGGAGGTGGGGGTGGAGGAGGAGGTGGGAGGAGTCTGGGAGGTGGGGGTGGAGGAGGAGGTGGGGGCAGTCTGGGAGGTGGGGGTGGAGGAGGAGGTGGGGGCAGTCTGGGCGGCGGTGGAGGAGGCGGTGTAGGAGGAGGTGGAGGAGTCGGTGTAGGGGACGGAGGAGGGGGGGGCCAGCTGCTCGTAGCCGGGCAGCTCGTCGGCCCCCCGGCCGGGCGGCCCCCCGTCTCCCTGGACTGGGAGGACGTTCCAGGTCCTCCCTCCCTGCGACGGCCGCCTGCCGTCCCGCCGCCCCCCCGCGGGCTCCGCCCCGCGCCCCCCCGGTGGCCTCCCCGGGTCCAGCAGCAGCGCCAGGGAGTCGGCCACCCGCCGCAGGGTGTGGTCCACGTGGCTGATCTGCTCACAGCGGGGCGGGGCCAGAGAGGAGAGGAGCACGCGTCAGGGAAAGCCTCCGATGAACGGCGGCGGCATGAAGGGGGTGAACACCAGTGGCACTCTGCCCTCCCCAGGGGGGAGCTCAGAGTGTCTGTGTGTCTCTGCCCCCCCCAGGGGGGAGCTCAGAGTGTCAATACAAAGAATCGATTAAGCAATGTGCACAGGCATTAGCAGCTGCGGCTGAGATCGTAGTGTACGGACAGACGATGTGTTCAGATATGAGAGGAGCCTTCTTCAGGGCCCTACCTTCTCCTCCATCCTGTGGAGACGGGCCCCGATAGTGTTTGTTCCTCTGTCCTTCAGTCTGTCTGCAGGGAAGTAAGAAGCGAGGCGGAGAACCAAACAATGAGACCAGCACAGCGGCGCCATTATAGAGATACACAGATCGATTCCAATGGGCCGTACCTGACGAGGTCTGGAACAAAGTCAGCTTCCCCAGGGACTGGTCCATGCTGCAGGAACAGAGGGGGGATTTGATTCAGAGTTTATAGCTGTCGTCATCTCTCTCCCTCCCGCTCCCTCTCTGTCTCCATTAGTCACTCATTCGCCCTCATTTCCTCATGAAGCATCGATTCAATGAATACGACCCGTCTTGGAGGGACTCCCCTCCTTCACTCCGTACTGCGGAGTCATCCTCTCCTCCGTCCGTCCGCCCACCGGCTCCTAACCCTGACCCCAGAGGAGAGCGCGCTGCGTTCACCGTCGCTGCAGCTCCTTGATCCGCACCATCAGGTGGAGATGCCCCTGGGAGTACTGCTCGATCACGTCCCTCACGTCGTACGGTTTCCGCGCTTGCTGTAAAACAAGTTGGGCCAGAGTGGTGGAGCGCGTCATTACCTTCTCCCAGTCGCTGTACGCTTCAGATCTGTTGAAGGAGGGCTCTAGCCGTATGGAACAGAGAGACTCCCAACGCTTTATTGTGCGACTCCCTGTATCTTCTGTCTCTCATTGTTTATTTCTGTGTTTTGTGTATTTTTTAGGAGCTCAAAGTATGCGGGAATGGCATGAAATATTTTTTGATGAAAGTGTTTCCTACCCGTACACATTAACCTAGCGGCTACCTACCCGTACACATTAACCTAGCGGCGGTTAGCTACCCGTACACATTAACCTAGCGGCGGTTAGCTACCCGTACACATTAACCTAGCAGCGGTTAGCTACCCGTACACATTAACCTAGCGGCGTTTAGCTACCCGTACACATTAACCTAGCGGCTACCTACCCGTACACATTAACCTAGCGGCTACCTACCCGTACACATTAACCTAGCGGCGGTTAGCTACCCGTACACATTAACCTAGCGGCTACCTACCCGTACACATTAACCTAGCGGCGGTTAGCTACCCGTACACATTAACCTAGCGGCTACCTTCCCGTACACATTAACCTAGCGGCTACCTACCCGTACACATTAACCTAGCGGCGGTTAGCTACCCGTACACATTAACCTAGCGGCTACCTACCCGTACACATTAACCTAGCGGCGGTTAGCTACCCGTACACATTAACCTAGCGGCGGTTAGCTACCCGTACACATTAACCTAGCGGCGGTTAGCTACCCGTACACATTAACCTAGCAGCTACCTACCCGTACACATTAACCTAGCGGCGGTTAGCTACCCGTACACACTAACCTAGCGGCGGTTAGCTACCCCTACACACTAACCTAGCGGCGGTTAGCTACACGTACACATTAACCTAGCGGCGGTTAGCTACCCGTACACATTAACCTAGCAGCGGTTAGCTACCCGTACGCATTAACCTAGCGGCTACCTACCCGTACACATTAACCTAGCGGTTACCTACCCGTACACATTAACCTAGCGGTTACCTACCCGTACACATTAACCTAGTGGCGGTTAGCTACCCGTACACATTAACCTAGCGGCGTCTACCTACCCGTACACATTAACCTAGCGGCGGTTAGCTACCCGTACACATTAACCTAGCGGCGGTTAGCTACCCGTACACATTAACCTAGCGGCGGTTAGCTACCCGTACACATTAACCTAGCGGCGGTTAGCTACTCGTACACATTAACCTAGCGGCTGTTAGCTACCCGAATACATTAACCTAGCGGCGGCTAGCTACCCGTACACACATTAACCTAGCGGGGGTTAGTTACCCGTACACATTAACCTAGCGGCGGTTAGCTACTCGTACACATTAACCTAGCGGCTGTTACCTGGAATTTCTTCTTGGCCACGAAGTAGCGCAGCCTCTGCACCACGCGGACGGCACTCCGGTGGGCCCCCGTCATCCTGGGGGGGGGGGGGGGAGAGAACATTCAGTGAATCCATTCAGGCGCTCCATCCCTCCGTGGTCAAGGGACACACACGGAGCTCACGACACCAGCACAGTGTGTCTGCATCACCATGACAACCGCCTCAGGACCAGGATCCCGCTCACTGACACGCCTGTCAGCCGTCTCCAGCTCCACCCAGGAGGTCTGGAGGCGACCACAGACAGTCACCTCCACCCAGGAGGTCTGGAGGCGACCGGAGACAGTCACCTCCACCCAGGAGGTCTGGAGGCGACCACAGACAGTCACCTCCACCCAGGAGGTCTGGAGGCGACGAGAGACAGTCACCTCCACCCAGGAGGTCTGGAGGCGACGAGAGACTGTCACCTCCACCCAGGAGGTCTTGAGGCTTGGGGTTCTCTTGTATTCAATGTTATTTGTCTCACATGTCTTTATGTAGCATATACCACTAAAGAGGAAACATGTATTGTATTGTATACAATAATAATGAAAGTTATATATTATACATACAGTATATATCAGCCATGCCTCTGTTATCAGATATTTTTCGAATCAATATAACTATTGGGTTATTTCCCCGAACAAGCATCCTAATAGATAAACACATGTAGCCAAGATGCTTTGTACACAAGATGCTTTGTGTAGGAGATGCGTTGTTTACGAGATGCAGTGTTTACAAGATGCAGTGAATACAAGATGCAGTGAATACAAGATGCTTTGTATACAAGATGCAGTGTTTACAAGATGCAGTGAATACAAGATGCAGTAAATAAAATATGCTTTTTTTACAAGATGCAGTGTTTACAAGATGCTTTGTGTACAGAAGCTTTGTGGACCAGACAGTCCATAGAAAGGCATTCTGAGCTCCATTGTATTGCTGTGTGATTTATAGGAGCAGCGGTCTGTCTGCCTTTATTAACTTAAGAACACAATGAATGACCATAAGCAAACAGGGAGGGGAGGCTACAACCAAACAAATAGAAAGAGGCCATTTATCTTACGGCTGCAGCAATTCTCCTTGTCAATTCTAGTCTAGTAAAGTGACTGTACAAACATTTGTGTGTGGGTGTATGTGTGCTTGACAGTGTGCTGTCTGCATAGGGAATGCAGTGGGGTGTGTGAAGCTAACCACCATCTATACTTAATGGGCAGTGCAGATGGTGATCCATTATTTGTGGTGTATGATGAAGATGAGGATATATTCCACTTTGTACTTCATGAGTTTCTCCACAAGTCTAATATTAATGGAGAGTAGAACAAAGTTTGTAAGTAGATAAGATAATTATGTAATTTGGTTTCCTTCTATTGGCAGTACTACTGTCATCCTAACACGGCTGGGTGACGGGCGTGGGAGGCGTCACCGAGGGAGAGTCAGCCATCCTCTGTGGCGTTTTGTGTAAAGATGTTTTTGTTGTTGGAGGCTGAAGCGTTACAAACCACAACAAAATACTCTCCAACAAAGCGACATTCTGCAAAGGTCATGTTTTCTGCCTTGTTTGTGGAAACAAAATTGAAGCCTTGACAAAGAAACGAAACACGAAACGTTTCCCAGACGCGACGCGGTCACAGAGTCAATACTAAGTGCCGTTTGTCGTGCATCATAAAGCACGGAGGTGAAGCGGGGCGTTAGCTCGCGGCGCTGCTGCGCCACTCCTTCTGCATCGGAACAGGAAGTGGTCAACGAGAAGCACTCGAAAGCAAGTATCATGGCTCTGTTATAAGGAGAGGTGGTACTGGCTTAGGGTGGTGTAGGGCTGGGTTAGGGTGGTGTTGTTCTGGCTTAGGGTGGTGTTGTTCCTGTTAGGGTGGTGTTGTTCTGGTTAGGGTGGTGTTGTTCTGGTTAGGTTGGTGTTGTTCTGGTTAGCGTTGGTGTTGTTCTGGTTAGCGTTGGTGTTGTTCTGGTTAGGGTGGTGTTGTTCTGGCTTAGGGTGGTGTAGGGCTGGGTTAGGGTGGTGTTGTTCTGGCTTAGGGTGGTGTTGTTCTGGTTAGGGTGGTGTTGTTCTGGTTAGGGTGGTGTTGTTCTGGGTTAGGGTGGTGTTGTTCTGGGTTAGGGTGGTGTTGTTCTGGGTTAGGGTGGTGTTGTTCTGGCTTAGGGTGGTGTTGTTCTGGTTAGGGTGGTGTTGTTCTGGTTAGGGTGGTGTTGTTCTGGTTAGGGTGGTGTTGTTCTGGCTTAGGGTGGTGTAGGGCTGGGTTAGGGTGGTGTTGTTCTGGCTTAGGGTGGTGTTGTTCTGGTTAGGGTGGTGTTGTTCTGGTTAGGGTGGTGTTGTTCTGGGTTAGGGTGGTGTTGTTCTGGGTTAGGGTGGTGTTGTTCTGGGTTAGGGTGGTGTTGTTCTGGGTTAGGGTGGTGTTGTTCTGGGTTAGGGTGGTGTTCTAACCCCTAATCTTATCCCCATCATAACACCTCCAGGGGAGGGGAGCGAACCCCCCACCCCCGTCAGCCCGCTGCTCACTGCCTCCGCTACTCCACCAGGCTGGAGCAGGAAGACTGTGGACGTGATGGAGCGCAGCATGCTCCACCTGGGATATGATACGCTCTAGACATACTCTATATATATATATATATATATATATATATATATATACACACACTATACTACCCCGTCATAGTCACGCGTACACCAGGTTCCACCCAAGAAATGCAGAAGCTTTAACCCGCGGCGGTGCCTTGGATCCTCAGTGTCTAACAGGCTGCTAATCTCACGGTTCATCACCGCTAACTAAAGTTAAATTGTGTGTAACAATTTTCTCTT
>NC_079425.1:717119-729619 GCF_026213295.1 Gadus chalcogrammus
ATGAGTCAACACAACCGCAAAATTAACCACAAATGGATTCATTGTGTACCTGTGCCCACGGTGCTGTACACGTCGGAGCTGAGCTCCTTGCCGCTGTCGAAGACGTCGTAGGTGATTCTGGGGACGGTGGGCGACACGGGGCTGGACAGCGGGCTGCTCTCCTTCTCAGTGGTCTTCTCCTTCCTCCTCACCTTCACCTGCCGCCCACACAGTAACCGTCTCAGGACGTCGGTGTCCCTATCCCTTATCAGCACTTTATCTACGCAGTTCTAGAAACTGTTTTAGTGAAATGTCTCGGATTGCAGTTCAAGAGGTCTCTTGTTAAGTGTTATTTATTCAATAGCAGTACTTTATCTATCGCCCGGTATGAGGCCGACATTTAAAAACACTATCATTAATATATATTTTTTAAATTACAATATTATTGTTCAACAGAAGCGTATCCAAATCTCATATATTCATATGTATCCAAATCTTAATAATAATTAATAACACTTAAAGATTTCTGTTTCTGTTTCGTTCTCTTTTGCCCACATTGATCAGCGGTCCTTTCCCCAGAGGACCAGACAGTGGGTCTGTCGTACCCCCCCGTGCAGCCCCCCCCCACTGCCCCCGTGCCCCCCCCCCCGTGCCCCCCCCCCCGTGCCCCCGTGCAGCCCCCCCCCCCACTGCCCCCCCCGTGGCTCGATCTCCAAGGTGTCCCCTCACTTCCCCGTAGATAGTGACACAACACACTTCTTTAAAGCGTATTCACGTGAAGCGCCTCAGTCCTTAACTCTAGCACCATGAGGTGTTTATGACCGGGGTTCCTCACAGACTTAGGGTTAGGGTTAGGGTTAGCACCATGAGGTGTTTATGACCAGGGTTCCTCACAGACTTAGGGTTAGGGTTAGGGTTAGCACCATGAGGTGTTTATGACCGGGGTTCCTCACAGACTTAGGGTTAGGGTTAGGGTTAGCACCATGAGGTTTTTATGACCAGGGTTCCTCACAGACTTAGGGTTAAGGTTAGGGTTAGGGTTAGCATTATGAGGTGTTTATGACCGGGGTTCCTCACAGACTTAGGGTTAGGGTTAGGGTTAGCACCATGAGGTTTTTATGACCAGGGTTCCTCACAGACTTAGGGTTAAGGTTAGGGTTAGGGTTAGCATTATGAGGTGTTTATGACCGGGGTTCCTCACAGACTTAGGGTTAGGGTTAGGGTTAGCACCATGAGGTGTTTATGACCAGGGTTCCTCACAGACTTAGGGTTAAGGTTATGGTTGGGTTAGCACCATGAGGTGTTTATGACCAGGGCTCCTCACAGACTTAGGGTTAGGGTTAGCACTATGAGGTGTTTAGGACCAGGGTTCGTCACAGACTTAGGGTTAGGGTTAGCATTATGAGGTGTTTAGGACCAGGGTTCCTCACAGACTTAGGGTTAGGGTTAGCACCATGAGGTGTTTAGGACCAGGGTTCCTCACAGACTTAGGGTTAGGGTTAGGGTTAGCATTATGAGGTGTTTATGACCAGGGTTCCTCACAGACTTAGGGTTAGGGTTAGCATTATGAGGTGTTTAGGACCAGGGTTCCTCACAGACTTAGGGTTAGCATTATGAGGTGTTTATGACCGGGGTTCCTCACAGACTTAGGGTTAGGGTTAGCATTATGAGGTATTTAGGACCAGGGTTCCTCACAGACTTCGGGTTAGGGTTAGGGTTAGCACTATGAGGTGTTAAGGACCGGGGTTCCTCACAGACTTAGGGTTAGGGTTAGCACTATGAGGTGTTTATGACCAGGGCTCCTCACAGACTTAGGGTTAGGGTTAGCACTATGAGGTGTTTAGGACCAGTGTTCCTCACAGACTTAGGGTTAGGGTTAGGGTTAGCATTATGAGGTGTTTAGGACCAGGGTTCCTCACAGACTTATGGTTAGGGTTAGCATTATGAGGTGTTTATGACCGGGGTTCCTCACAGACTTAGGGTTAGGGTTAGGGTTAGCATTATGAGGGGTTTAGGACCAGGGTTCCTCACAGACTTCTTGTGCTTGGGGCCGGTCACCGAGCTGGGGGGGAGCGCTGGCCTCTTCCTCAGGAACATCTTGAAGGTCGCCGACTCCGGGTTCTCCACAGCGAAACACCTCCAGGACGTCTGAAGGAAGCAGAGGAGGGAACGTCACAGCCTCGTCGGAGCTCCGGGATCGGGGATGCGTTGCCACGGAGACGCGGAGGACCTGAATGAGGCAGGCGGCAGCGGGGATCTGTCGGTTGAAGTGCTTCTGTCTCTGCTTCTGCTGAACCTTCAGCGCAAAGCCGGAGCCCAGGATGCCCTGGAAGACAACACAACACAACACAACACACCATATCACAACACAACACACCACAACACAACACAACACAACACACCACAACACAACACATCACAACACACCATATCACAACACAACACAACACACCACAACACATCACAACACACCATATCACAACACAACACAACACAACACACCATATCACAACACAACACACCACAACACAACACAACACACCATATCACAACACAACACAACACACCACACCACAACACAACACATCACAACACAACACACCACAACACAACACATCACAACACACCATATCACAACACAACACAACACAACACAACACAGCACAGCACAACACATCACAACACAAAAAATCATATCACAACACATCACATCACAACACAACACAACACAACGACCTGAACCCAGTACCCCCCTCTAACACAACACAACGACCTGAACCAGTACCCCCTCTAACACAACACAACACAACGACCTGAACCCAGTACCCCCCCCTCTAACACAAACACAACACAACGACCTGAACCCAGTACCCCCTCTAACACAACACAACACAACGACCTGAACCCAGTACCCCCTCTAACACAACACCAACACAACGACCTGACCCAGTACCCCCTCTAACACAACACAACGACCTGAACCCAGTACCCCCCTCTAACACAACACAACACAACGACCTGAACCCAGTACCCCCTCTAACACAACACAACACAACGACCTGAACCCAGTACCCCCTCTAACACAACACAACACAACGACCTGAACCCAGTACCCCCCTCTAACACAACACAACGACCTGAACCCAGTACCCCCTCTAACACAACACAACGACCTGAACCCAGTACCCCCTCTAACACAACACAACGACCTGAACCCAGTACCCCCTCTAACACAACACAACGACCTGAACCCAGTACCCCCTCTAACACAACACAACACAACGACCTGAACCCAGTACCCCCTCTAACACAACACAACACAACGACCTGAACCCAGTACCCCCTCTAACACAACACAACACAACGACCTGAACCCAGTACCCCCTCTAACACAACACAACACAACGACCTGAACCCAGTACCCCCCTCTAACACAACACAACGACCTGAACCCAGTACCCCCTCTAACACAACACAACACAACGACCTGAACCCAGTACCCCCTCTAACCACAACACAACGACCTGAACCCAGTACCCCCTCTAACACAACACAACGACCTGAACCCAGTACCCCCTCTAACACAACACAACGACCTGAACCCAGTACCCCCTCTAACACAACACAACGACCTGAACCCAGTACCCCCCTCTAACACAACACAACACAACGACCTGAACCCAGTACCCCCTCTAACACAACACAACACAACGACCTGAACCCAGTACCCCCTCTAACACAACACAACACAACGACCTGAAACCAGTACCCCCTCTAACACAACACAACGACCTGAACCCAGTACCCCCTCTAACACAACACAACACAACGACCTGAACCCAGTACCCCCTCTAACACAACACAACACAACGACCTGAACCCAGTACCCCCTCTAACACAACACAACACAACGACCTGAACCCAGTACCCCCTCTAACACAACACAACGACCTGAACCCAGTACCCCCTCTAACACAACACAACGACCTGAACCCAGTACCCCCTCTAACACAACACAACGACCTGAACCCAGTACCCCCTCTAACACAACACAACGACCTGAACCCAGTACCCCCTCTAACACAACACAACACAACGACCTGAACCCAGTACCCCCTCTAACCCAACACAACACAACGACCTGAACCCAGTACCCCCTCTAACACAACACAACACAACGACCTGAACCCAGTACCCCCTCTAACACAACACAACGACCTGAACCCAGTACCCCCTCTAACACAACACAACACAACGACCTGAACCCAGTACCCCCTCTACCACAACACAACACAACGACCTGAACCCAGTACCCCTCTAACACAACACAACCCAACGACCTGAACCCAGTACCCCCTCTAACACAACACAACGACCTGAACCCAGTACCCCCTCTAACACAACACAACGACCTGAACCCAGTACCCCCTCTAACACAACACAACGACCTGAACCCAGTACCCCCCTTAACACAACACAACACAACGACCTGAACCCAGTACCCCCTCTAACACAACACAACACAACGACCTGAACCCAGTACCCCCTCTAACACAACACAACACAACGACCTGAACCCAGTACCCCCTCTAACACAACACAACACAACGACCTGAACCCAGTACCCCCTCTAACACAACACAACACAACGACCTGAACCCAGTACCCCCTCTAACACAACACAACACAACGACCTGAACCCAGTACCCCCCTCTAACACAACACAACACAACGACCTGAACCCAGTACCCCCTCTAACACAACACAACACAACGACCTGAACCCAGTACCCCCTCTAACACAACACAACGACCTGAACCCAGTACCCCCTCTAACACAACACAACACAACGACCTGAACCCAGTACCCCCTCTAACACAACACAACACAACGACCTGAACCCAGTACCCCCTCTAACACAACACAACGACCTGAACCCAGTACCCCCTCTAACACAACACAACGACCTGAAACCCAGTACCCCCTCTAACACAACACAACACAACGACCTGAACCCAGTACCCCCTCTAACACAACACAACACAACGACCTGAACCAGTACCCCCTCTAACACAACACAACGACCTGAACCCAGTACCCCCTCTAACACAACACAACGACCCTGAACCCAGTACCCCCTCTAACACAACACAACGACCTGAACCCAGTACCCCCCTCTAACACAACACAACGACCTGAACCCAGTACCCCCCTCTAACACAACACAACACAACGACCTGAACCCAGTACCCCCTCTAACACAACACAACGACCTGAACCCAGTACCCCCTCTAACACAACACAACACAACGACCTGAACCCAGTACCCCCTCTAACACAACACAACACAACGACCTGAACCCAGTACCCCCTCTACACAATCACAACACAACGACCTGAACCCAGTACCCCCTCTAACACAACACAACACAACGACCTGAACCCAGTACCCCCTCTAAACACAACACAACACAACGACCCTGAACCCCAGTACCCCCTCTAACACAACACAACACAACGACCTGAACCCAGTACCCCCTCTAACACAACACAACGACCTGAACCCAGTACCCACTCTAACACAACACAACACAACGACCTGAACCCAGTACCCCCTCTAACACAACACAACACAACGACCTGAACCCAGTACCCCCTCTAACACAACACAACGACCTTGAACCCAGTACCCCCTCTAACACAACACAACACAACGACCTGAACCCAGTACCCCCCTCTAACACAACACAACACAACGACCTGAACCCAGTACCCCCTCTAACACAACACAACACACGACCTGAACCCAAGTACCCCCTCTAACACAACCACACGACCTGAACCCAGTACCCCCTCTACACACAACACAACAGACCTGAACCCAGTACCCCCTCTAACACAACACAACAACACGACCCAGAACCCAGTACCCCTCTAACACAACACAAACGACCTGAACCCAGTAACCCCCTCTACACAACACAACGACCTGAACCCAGTACCCCCTCTAAACAACACACAACGACCTGAACCCAGTACCCCCCTCTAACACAACACAACGACCTGAACCCAGTACCCCCTCTAACACAACACAACACAACGACCTGAACCCAGTACCCCCTCTAAACAACACAACGACCTGAACCCAGTACCCCCTCTAACACAACACAACACAACGACCTGAACCCAGTACCCCCCCTCTAACACAACACAACGACCTGAACCCAGTACCCCCTCTAACACAACACAACACAACGACCTGAACCCAGTACCCCCTCTAACACAACACAACACAACGACCTGAACCCAGTACCCCCTCTAACACACACACACAACGACCTGAACCCGTACCCCCTCTAACACAACACAACACAACGACCTGAACCCAGTACCCCCTCTAACACAACACAACACAACGACCTGAACCCAGTACCCCCTCTAACACAACACAACGACCTGAACCCCAGTACCCCCTCTAACACACACAACGACCCTGAACCCAGTACCCCCTCTAACACAACACAACACAACGACCTGAACCCAGTACCCCCTCTAACACAACACAAACGACCTAGAACCCAGTACCCCTCTAACACAACACAACACAACGACCTGAACCCAGTACCCCCTCTAACACAAACCAACGACCTGAACCCAGTACCCCCCTCTAACACAACACAACGACCTGAACCCAGTACCCCCTCTAACACAACACAAAACAACGACCTGAACCCAGTACCCCCTCTAACACAACACAACACAACGACCTGAACCCAGTACCCCCTCTAACACAACACAACGACCTGAACCCAGTACCCCTCTAACACACACAACACAACGACCTGAACCCAGTACCCCCTCTAACACAACACAACGACCTGAACCCAGTACCCCCTCTAACACAACACAACGACCTGAACCCAGTACCCCCTCTAACACAACACAACACAACGACCTGAACCCAGTACCCCCTCTAACACAACACAACACAACGACCTGAACCCAGTACCCCCTCTAACACAACACAACACAACGACCTGAACCCAGTACCCCCTCTAACACAACACAACACAACGACCTGAACCCAGTACCCCCATCTAACACAAAACAACACACGACCTGAAACCAGTACCCCTCTAACACAACACAACAAACGGACCTGAACCCAGTACCCCCTCCTAACACAACCAACACAACGACCTGAACCCAGTACCCCCTCTAACACAACAAACACAACGACCTGAACCCAGTACCCCCTCTAACACAACACAACACAACTACCTGAACCCAGTACCCCCTCTAACACAACACAACGACCTGAACCCAGTACCCCCTCCTAACACAACACAACGACCCTGAACCCAGTACCCCCTCTAACACAACACAAACACAACGACCTGAACCCAGTACCCCCTCTAACACAACACAACGCACCCTGAACCCAGTACCCCCTCTAACACAACACAACGACCTGAACCCAGTACCCCTCTAACACAACAACAACACAACGACCTGAACCCAGTACCCCCCTCTACACACACAACACAACGACCTGAACCCAGTACACCCTCTAACACAACACAACGACCTGAACCCAGTACCCCCTCTAAACAACACAACGACCTGAACCCAGTACCCCCTCTAACACAACACAACACAACGACCTGAACCCAGTACCCCCTCTAACACAACACAACGACCTGAACCCAGTACCCCCTCTAACACAACACAACACAACGACCTGAACCCAGTACCCCCTCTAACACAACAACCAACGACCTGAACCCAGTACCCCCTCTAACACAACACAACGACCTGAACCCAGTACCCCCTCTAACACAACACAACGACCTGAACCCAGTACCCCCTCTAACACAACACAACGACCTGAACCCCAGTACCCCTCTAACACAACACACCGACCTGAACCCAGTACCCCCTCTAACACAACACAACACAACGACCTGAAACCCAGTACCCCCTCTAACACAAACACAACGACCTGAACCAGTACCCCCTTAACACACACAACACAACGACCTGAACCCAGTACCCCCTCTAACCACACAACACAACGACCTGAACCCAGTACCCCCTCTAACACATCACAACACAACGACCTGAACCCAGTACCCCCTCTAACACAAACACAACACAACGACCTGAACCCAGTACCCCCTCTAACACAACACCAACACAACGACCTGAACCCAGTACTCCCCATCTACACAAACACAACACAACGACCTGAACCCAGTACCCCCTCTAACACAACAACAACGACCTAGAACCCAGTACCCCCTCTCACACAACACAACACAACGACCTGAACCCAGTACCCCCTCTACACAACCAACACAACGACTGAACCCAGTACCCCCTCTAACCACAACACAACACCACGACCTGAACCCAGTACCCCCTCTAACACAACACAACGACCTGAACCCAGTACCCCCTCTAACACAACACAACACAACGACCTGAACCCGTACCCCCTCTAACACAACACAACGACCTGAAACCCAGTACCCCTCTAACACAACACAACGACCTGAACCAGTACCCCCTCTAACACAACACAACGACTGAAACCCCGTACCCCCTCTAACACCAACACAACACAACGACCTGAACCCAGTACCCCCTCTAACACAACACAACACAACGACCTGAACCCCAGTACCCCTCTAAAACAACACAACACAACGACCTGAACCCAGTACCCCCTCTAACACAACACAACGACCTGAACCCAGTACCCCCTCTAACAAACACAACACAACGACCTGAACCCAGTACCCCCTCTAACACAACACAACACAACGACCTGAACCCAGTACCCCCTCTAACACAACACAACACAACGACCTGAACCCAGTACCCCCTCTAACACAACACAACGACCTGAACCCAGTACCCCCTCTAACACAACACAACGACCTGAACCCAGTACCCCCTCTAACACAACACAACACAACGACCAGAACCCAGTACCCCCTCTAACACAACACAACGACCTGAACCCAGTACCCCTCTAACACAACACAACGACCTGAACCCAGTACCCCCTCTAACACAACACAACGACCTGAACCCCAGTACCCCCCTCTAACACAACAACACAACGACCTGAACCAGTACCCCCTCTAACACAACACAACACAACGACCTGAACCCAGTACCCCCTCTAACACAACACAACGACCTGAACCCAGTACCCCCTCTAACACAACACAACGACCTGAACCCAGTACCCCCTCTAACACAACACAACGACCTGAACCCAGTACCCCCTCTAACACAACACAACACAACGACCTGAACCCAGTACCCCCTCTAACACAACACAACGACCTGAACCCAGTACCCCCTCTAAACACAACACAACACAACGACCTGAACCCAGTACCCCCCTCTAACACAACACAACGACCTGAACCCAGTACCCCCTCTAACACAACACAACGACCTGAACCCAGGACCCCCTCTAACACAACACAACACAACGACCTGACCCAGTACCCCCTCTAACACAACACAACACAACGACCTGAACCCAGTACCCCCTCTAACACAACACAACGACCTGAACCCAGTACCCCCTCTAACACAACCACAACGACCTGAACCCAGTACCCCCTCTAACACAACACAACACAACACAACGACCTGAACCCAGTACCCCCTCTAACACAACACAACGACCTGAACCCAGTACCCCCTCTAAACACAACACAACACAACGACCCTGAACCCAGTACCCCCTCTAACACAAACACACGACCTGAACCCAGTACCCCCTCTAACACAACACAACGACCTGAAACCCAGTACCCCCTCTAACACAACACAACGACCTGAACCCAGTACCCCCTCTACACAACACAACACAACGACCTGAACCCAGTACCCCCTCTAACACAACACAACGACCTGACCCCAGTACCCCCTCTAACACAACACAACGACCTGACACCCAGTACCCCTCTAACACAACACAACACAACGACCTGAACCCAGTACCCCCTCTAACACAACACACACAACGACCTGAACCCCAGTACCCCCTCTAACACAACACAACGACCTGAACCCAGTACCCCCTCTAACACAACACAACGACCTGAACCCAGTACCCCCTCTAACACAACACAACACAAAGACCTGAACCCAGTACCCCCCTCTAACACAACACAACACAACGACCTGAACCCAGTACCCCCTCTAACACAACACAACGACCTGAACCCAGTACCCCCTCTAACACAACACAACGACCTGAACCCAGTACCCCCTCTAACACAACACAACACAACGACCTGAACCCAGTACCCCCTCTAACACAACACAACGACCTGAACCCAGTACCCCCTCTAACACAACACAACGACCTGAACCCAGTACCCCCTCTAACACAACACAGCCACTGAGCCTCCAGCCTCACAGCAGAATCAATAGGACTCCTTCAAGCAGTTCAGGCCTAAAAGCAAACAGGACTATATCACACAATTAAAAAGAGCTAAAAGTACATTCAGACGGCGGAGGCACCATTCAGGCTCTGCTCCTCAGAGAGGAGGCAGAGACAACATCAGCGCCGCTCTGAAGTGTGTTTACTTTAGAGGACAAAGCGTCTGATGATCTGAAGACTCTCTTCACCGCTCGCCGGCTGGGAATGTTCCAGAGCCAGAGGCCGGGAACCCGTCCATCAAACCAAACGCTCTCCTGGCAACGCTCAGCCTTTGAGTTGGATTTGATGGAGGTTCCAAACAACATTCAGATTAGCATGTAATGGAGGTCTCTGCTCTGAGCGTGTTCGTTCTGAAGGCCGTCAGTGCTCATGTCTCCATCAGCTGCTGCCTAAAGCTCAGCCAAGCCAACTTTAAAGAAGTGTTCACGTGATGGACGCAACCCTCACACCTCAAACATCTCAACGAGGAAGCACATCATCCTCATGAGCCCCCCGTCCACACGCACCACCTCCACCCACCACCTCCACCCACCACCTCACGTGCACCCTGTCCACCCTCACCACCTCCACAATCACCAACTCCACAATCACCAACTCCACCCTCACCACTTCCACCCACCACCTCCACCACCTCCACCCACCAACTCCACCCACCACCTCCACCCACCACCTCACGTGCACCCTGTCCACCCTCACCACCTCCACCCTCACCACCTCCACAATCACCAACTCCACCCACCACCTCCACTTACCACCACCACCGTCACCACCTCCACCCACCACCTCCACCCTCACCCTCACCACCTCCAAACCCACCACCTCCACCTTCACCACCTCCACCCTCACCACCGTCACCACCTCCACCCTCACCCTCATCACCTCCACCCACCAGCTCCACCCACCACCTCCACCTTCACCACCTCCACCCTCACCCTCACCACCTCGACACCCAACACCTCGACACCCAACACCTCCCACCACCTCAACACTCACCACCTCCACCCACCAACTCCACCCACCAACTCCACCCTCACCACCTCCACCCTCACCACCTCCACCCTCACCAACTCCACCCTCACCACCTCCACCCTCACCACCTCCACCTTCACCACCTCCACCCTCACCACCCTCATCACCTCCACCCACCAGCTCCACCTTCACCACCTCCACCCTCACCACCTCCACCCTCACCACCTCGACACCCAAACACCTCGACACCCAACACCTCCACCCACCTCCCACCACCTCAACACTCACCACCTCCACCCACCAACTCCACCACTCACCACCTCCACCCTCACCACCTCCACACCCACCACCTCGACACCCACCACCTCCACACCCACCACCTCGACACTCACCACCTCGACACCCACCACCTCCACCCACCACCGGAGAGCACCCCGTCCACCCCCACCACCTCCAGACCCACCACCTCCACCCACCACCTCCAGACCCACCACCTCCACCCTCACCACCTCCACCCACCCCCGGAGAGCCCCCCCTCCACACTCACCGCCGGCAGGGCGAAGAAGGAGATGGCGAAGACGGAGAAACACGATGCGATGGTCTTCCCGATCCACGTCTGGGGCACCTTGTCTCCGTAGCCGATGGTCGTGACGGTCACCTGGAGACGGGAACACGACTGAGAACCGACACACTGCAACACTGGGTGTGTGTGTGTGTGTGTGTGTGTGTGTGTGTATGGGGGCGTTACATCTCCGCTCTTATATATCGCTTACATTATATTATTGATGTATTGTACCGAAGTGCACAGAAATATTGTCATACCTGCAGTGCTTCCATAAAAACTGAGTTGGTGCACGTGTGTGTGTGTGTGTGTGTGTGTGTGCGTGTGTGTGTGTTTGTGTGTGTGCTTGTGCATGTGGGAGTGTGTGTGTGCATATTTGCACGTGTGTATATATTATGATTCAATACCATGTCAATCATTTGTTGATAATGATTTAATAAACAGTTCCATTTTGATCAAACACGAGATGTTTCATTATAACAAGAGACAAGATACAAGAGAGCTGTTTCATTGAGGTCA